>NC_079222.1:6675541-6683041 GCF_029633865.1 Lampris incognitus
CAGGCGCTCGCAGACTGAAACACGCTTTTATTTCATCATTATTTGCATCACACAACTAAATTGTATTGAACATGTTTACGCAGATTTTCATCTCGACGTTTGAAGGGGCGGCGCCCCAGCGCCCTCTACTGGCCAGCCGCCACTGGATAAGAGCCAAACCGAGCAATGCGTGGGGGAAATATCTTAAGCTGATTCAGTATTGATGACGCTAGCGTCAGCTGCATTATGGTACACCGAGCTGCATTTAATGACTCACCAAATAACATCCACTAAGGAGCTCTTTTTGGCACCAACAGCATGCAATTTATTGGGAAGAGTAAAAAAAAACCATTAATCACGATATCAATCATGGAATATTAAAATAGAGTACGATGATAATAATAATACATTTTATTTGTATACTGCTTTTCAAGGTACACAAAGAGGCTTTACATAAGATAAAATAAACATAAAAGCAGCACACCAAAAGCTTGTTACGCACAACAATAATCATACAGTAAAAGCAATTAAAAAAGGTGAGTTCTGATTGTTTTAATTCTGATATATCTACACCATTGCACTTCATTGCCTCTCATGTCACCTGTATATGGTCAAACCTTCTGTATATATAGCTGAAGAATGTTGTGCTACTGTGTTGTTATTCCTCATTGTGAGAGCCATTGAACCAGAGTCCAATTCCATGTACTTCCAAACCTCCATGGCCAATAAACCTGATTCTGATTCTGATTCTGATTCTGATTTGAATGTGGACAGATTGGTGCAGTCTCTCATGTTTTTGAGGGGGGGGGGGTTCCAGACGGAGGGGGCAGCTATGGAGAAGGCTTTGTCGCCCCTGTGTGGTGGAGACAGGAGGTTGGCATCGGAGGAGCGAAGGCTGCGGGAAGGCTTATGGAAGTGGATCAGGTCTCTGAGGTAGCAGGAGGCCTGGTTACGGAGGGCTTTGTGGGTGAGGAGAAGCACTTTGAATTGGATCCGGTGTGGGACGGGGAGCCAGTGGAGGTTCTGGAGGACAGGGGCGATGTGGTGAGGGGAGCACCAGACGCAGAGTTCTGGATGTGTTGGGGATTTTTTTTTTAGGACTTTTGTGTGATGAGCCGTAGAGGATTCTGTTCAGTAGCCAATCCCGGATGTGACGAAGGCATGGATGGAAGAAGGAGACGTGGTGGATGGAGACGAGCTATGCTGGTCTAGATGGTAAAAGGCAACCCTGGTGATCTGATTGATGTGGTGTTCAAAGGAGAGATGGGAGTCAACAACGATTCCAAGATTACAGATGCGTGAGGAGGAGGGGGGCAGGGTGGAGTTATCGATGGTGAGGCAGAAGTTGTGAGTACTGTAAGGGATTTGGGACCGATGATGATCATGTCAGATGAACCAGGGTTTCGCTTGAGGAAGTTGGGTTTTGCATCCATGGTTTACTCTCAGTGAGACAGGTGGTCAGGCTGGAGTCGGTTGGTGGTGGTGGCGATGATCACACAAGTCGAGTCAGTTCATCTGGACACGAGAAGCGTTTCACCACCCATCTAACTGACTGCTTCAGTCTCACCTCATCAATGAATCACGTATCATGTATCCCTGCATCCGTCACTGTATCCATCCATTGTGCCATAGTGGGGTTTTTCCTTCTGTTTGTTTACTTTTGCTACTCAGTAATACTCAACCTCCTCCTGGCTAGCTTGCCAGGCTGTCACCGGACTCAGCTCTAGCTTACTGTAGTAGACCCTGGGTGGTACACACGTGTACATCTCGATATCAGAACCAGAATCATCTTTTTTGACCATGTATGTTTGCATGGAATTGGACTCCAGTTTAGAGACTCTCGGTGTACTTACATAGAACAACATCAGTCAGGAATATACACGTACAAGGAATGGTTATATACAGGAGAACCTGGGGGGGGGGCAATACTGTAATGGGGCAGGGGGCAAAGATGCTGGAATATAGATGTTGAGTATAGGTGCACATGACAAAACGTGCATGTCTACGCACAATATACAGTATATTCAGCGTGCTTGGATCTTCTGGGTACTCCCCATGTTGAGTCCCCGCAGAGTTTTGTGTGACGCTCCATATCTCGCTGTGATTGCACCGCCCTCCCTCCTCAGTAACGGAGTAATAAGCAGCGGAGCCATGGGAATGCCGAGCACAGCGAGCCTCAGCTATGTGAGGTTAACCGCGGCGCAGGGGAATGACGCAAGGCGGCGGGGCAAGAGCCAGCACGCAGGCTGGCGTCAAGCTGAATCACGGAGCGACGGTGAAGTTGCTTGGTTGTCGACAGGTGACCCGGTCTCCTACCCAGACCGCCACAGGTGGAGACGCCGAGGAGCTGCAGTAACCCTCCGTGTAGATGTCATGCTGGTCGTGTCAGTCCGCAGAGATAACGTGCTGGTGGTGGAGGTGGTAGGAGGGTGGGGCAACACAGCTTCCCGGGGTGCCAGTTGACAGGATGACCCCCCCCCCTATAAATCGTATACATATATACACTACCGTTCAAAAGTTTGGGATCACCCAAACAATTTTGTGTTTTCCATGAAAAGTCACACTTATTCGCCACCATATGTTGTGAAATGAATAGAAAATAGAGTCAAGACATTGACAAGGTTAGAAATAATGATTTGTATTTGAAATAAGATTTTTTTTACATCAAACTTTGCTTTCGTCAAAGAATCCTCCATTTGCAGCAATTACAGCATTGCAGACCTTTGGCATTCTAGCTGTTAATTTGTTGAGGTAATCTGGAGAAATTGCACCCCACGCTTCCAGAAGCAGCTCCCACAAGTTGGATTGGTTGGATGGGCACTTCTTTGAGCAGATTGAGTTTCTGGAGCATCACATTTGTGGGGTCAATTAAACGCTCAAAATGGCCAGAAAAAGAGAACTTTCATCTGAAACTCGACAGTCTATTCTTGTTCTTAGAAATGAAGGCTATTCCATGCGAGAAATTGCTAAGAAATTGAAGATTTCCTACACCGGTGTGTACTACTCCCTTCAGAGGACAGCACAAACAGGCTCTAACCAGAGTAGAAAAAGAAGTGGGAGGCCGCGTTGCACAACTGAGCAAGAAGATAAGTACATTAGAGTCTCTAGTTTGAGAAACAGACGCCTCACAGGTCCCCAACTGGCATCTTCATTAAATAGTACCTGTTAGAGCCTGTTTGTGCTGTCCTCTGAAGGGAGTAGTACACACCGGTGTAGGAAATCTTCAATTTCTTAGCAATTTCTCGCATGGAATAGCCTTCATTTCTAAGAACAAGAATAGACTGTCGAGTTTCAGATGAAAGTTCTCTTTTTCTGGCCATTTTGAGCGTTTAATTGACCCCACAAATGTGATGCTCCAGAAACTCAATCTGCTCAAAGAAGTGCCCATCCAACCAATCCAACTTGTGGGAGCTGCTTCTGGAAGCGTGGGGTGCAATTTCTCCAGATTACCTCAACAAATTAACAGCTAGAATGCCAAAGGTCTGCAATGCTGTAATTGCTGCAAATGGAGGATTCTTTGACGAAAGCAAAGTCTGATGTAAAAAAAATCTTATTTCAAATACAAATCATTATTTCTAACCTTGTCAATGTCTTGACTCTATTTTCTATTCATTTCACAACATATGGTGGTGAATAAGTGTGACTTTTCATGGAAAACACAAAATTGTTTGGGTGATCCCAAACTTTTGAACGGTAGTGTATATATTTTAAAACCCCGCTTCTAAGCACCCTATGCATTACCTTTGTGCACTCCCTGTATGGACTATCGGACTTGAACCTGGTCTTTTGCCACCCAGTCCTGACTAGATCCTTGTTTGTGTTGTATTCACTCTCAGATGGACGTTGCTCTGGATGAAAGCGTCTGCAAAATGAAATTGTAAAAAAAAAAAAAAAATTTTTTTAAATATATATATATATATGTGCACATACTTCATCTATGACCCCATTCATTAATTCATTCATCTAATTTAATTTTTTAAATTTCTTTTGATGTTTGTATTATTTGATATCTTTATGTGATACCTTAATGTAAAGCACTTTGAAAGGCCTTTGTACATGAAATGTACTATACAAATAATTTTGCCACGCCATACCTAGCCTTGCCTTCATTAATTAAGTAATTAATTAATTAATTAATTCCATTCATTTGTTTATTACAATCCTCCGTGCCCAGTGAACCCAGATAGGGGTTACCACATATCTCGTCGTTAAACCTAAATAGCAAAACATGAAGTTCCACCAGGGTGGCGCAGTGGTGAGCGCGGTCGCCTCACAGCAAGAAGGTCCTGGGTTCGAGCCCCGGGGGTCGTCCTGGGCCGTCCTCTGTGTGGAGTTTGCCTGTTCTTTCCGGTGTCTGCGTGGGTTTCCTCCCACGGTCCAAAGACATGTCAGGTGGATCGTGTGTGCGCGTGTGTGCGCGTGTGTGCGCGTGTGTGTGCGCGTGTGTGCGTGTGTGTGTGTGTGTGTGTGTGTGTGTGTGTGTGTGTGTCCGCCTGCCACCCAATGACTGCTGCGATAGCCTCCAGCATCCGCGCGACCCTGAGAGCAGCATGGGCAGGATGGATGGATGGATGGATGGATGGATGGATGGATGGATGGATGGATGGATGGATGGATGGATGGGTGGATGGGTGGATGGATGGATAGTTACATTACAACCTGCAGATAGAAGAATAGAAGATGAGCAACATATCAACTTTCCATTACGTAAAGTCAAGAGGGTGGAAATCTAAAATTGCTGCAACAGTCTGCCAGCACAATGACAGCGGCGCTGATTAACCGTGACTCACTTTCCCCGCCGCTTCATTAAGTGTATCATCATTACTGTGGGAGACAACTGACAAACTAGCGCCGTATAGACTCTCTGACACTGGGTGACGTGGTTTACCTCCAATTTAGAGCAGCAGTGTTGTGAGAACCAAAAAGTAATGACTCAAGCAAGCAAGCAAGCAGGTCTTACTTGATCCAGTGAGCCATCAGCAGAACACTGTGGGTGTACTGGGAAGGTCCCGGATGGGACTATATCGGGAAGTGTGTGGACCAAACTGAGCTTGCTGACTCGGACCTTTCTGTGTAAATTGATGCTAAATGAGGATATGAATGTTTTTTTTTTCTTTGCCCCTTATCCAATGACCCACCGTCAGTGTCTCGAGAAGTAGTCGGTTTTGCCTCCACGGGGGCTGAAAATGGAGAAAATGGAGACATGGCTGGACTGTCCGTCCCGGGCCTTTCGGAGAACGTACGAGAATACAGCATTTTTAATCCAACATTTTACAGATTGCATCTTTGAATATAGGGGCTGTTTAGCCCTCGAGTACCACCGTCTCTGTTCAGTAGGACCCCCGCCGTGTCAGAGCCTCACATGGGGCTTCAAGGAGGAAGGACGGATCTGGTTTGTGATATTAACAGATGGAGGGAGAGTGAGAGACCGTAAGGAAAGCACAGGAAGCTGAATCAGTTCATCTGGACACAACATTTATTGAGAGAAACGTTTCATCATCGTCTAAGTCACCTCTTCAGTCTCAGCTGACTGCAGGTGTCCCACCCACCCACCCTTATAACCAATACAGTTAAATAACGACCGGAACCAATGATTGGTTCCATATGCAAATTACCGTGACCATTAACGAGAGTTTCAATGGCCATGGGTACTAGTCACAGAGGATTGGGGAATGGTTGCAATCACAGCGTTATAAGATGGCGACAGATGTACCCTTACCAGTGGTGATTCCGCCTCTCAGTTGATTTCAAACCCCAAAACACGCTGCGCCGGAAGTTGGTCCACCCCAAGGATCGGGTCCCCCGGTACAAGCAGAGCAATATAGTGTAGCTGTTAAGTGCCAGGAGGATTTCCGTGACTTGTACAGTGGGGAAACCAAACAGACGCTGGCCAAGAGGATGGCACAACACAGGAGAGCTAACACGCCAGGCCAGGACCCCACAGTCTACACACCATCTACAGGCCAGAGGCCACTCTGTAACGGGTCGGACCCTTGAGTTGACTGGTTAGCGCAGTCGCCCGTGGTGCGGGAGACCCGGGTTCACTTCCGGGCTGCTCCCCTGAATTCGCTACATTTGTGTCAGAAGTGGGATGGTGAGACCGTGAGGCCATCGGAAGCACGTGTGTCCAGAGGCATGGGCGTGAAGGAGCTGGTATGCTGAAGCGGAGGGGGGGGTCGCGCTCCCGGAATGAGGGGGGGAAGTGTAACGACCACTGATGCTTGGACTCGCTAGCCCGTGGCCAACGGGTCGGACCCTTTACCTTGACGGGTTATAGCGCAGTCGCGACTCGGGTTCGCTTCCCGGCTGCGGCGGCGGTTCCCGGCTGCCCCCTGAATTTGCTGCAGCTCTTTCAAGGACGAAGATGTGCGTGAGAGTACATCTGTCACCATTTTACAATCCGGTGACTGCAACCATTCCCAAATCCTCTGTGAATGGTACCTATGGCCATTGTAACTCTAGTTAATAGTCAGGATCATTTGCATATGAAACTGGTCGGTGGTGTCGGTCGTTATGCCACTGTGTTGTTTATAAGGGTGGAGATACCTGCAGTCAGTTTAGGTTGAAGACGTCGCTCAGATGAGGGATGAAACGTTTTTGTCAATAAAGATTGTGTCCGGATGAACCGATTCAACTTTCGGTGATTTCACGCAGAGTGATTTACAACTCTTTTAACCGCCAGAATGAGCTTAAATATCCAGAGGACCAGTGTTTAATACGATGACATCAAACTTTTTAATGATATCTGGTTCAAAGAATTAAGACAATGTTCCTATACCACCACAGGATGGCCATGTTAGAGAAGAGGGTTAGGAAAAAGAAATAGAACAAAATATAGTTAGAAATGGTTATCTATTTATTTGTTGATCTCAAACATGGGAATTTCCATGGAGTTGTGTGGCTTACTGTCCATTCCACAAACTCGGTTGCACTGTGAGAACAATATGAGATAACCCAAACCAAAAGCCAACATTTCCGGCTGCTAACATCACGGTGGAGCACACAAATGCACAGCTCTCGGAAAATTTTGGGCTTGAATATGGCAATAATTAACATGGCGTTGGGGTTTTCCATGTAACTGTCCCAGGCGCTGCTTGATTATTGTGGTTGAAACCACTTACTGTTAGGAGCTATTTCTGACAGTGACTCATACAGTACAGTACAGCAGTTCTTCTGCTGCTGAGTCTCTAGCCGGTAGTGATGCTGTCTGCAGGGCGTGTTCACCAGAGAACGTGGGTTTGTGTTACATGGTGTTACTCTTATAGTTAGGAGACTATCGGTGCGTTTACATGACGTCACGTTAGAAAAAGTGGATTTATTGTGTTAGTCCGACTAAAACTGGACTTTCAAAACACATGTAAACGTGTTAGTCCGACTGAACTCGTACTAAATCGAATTTCTCGAAGTCGGACTAACACGCCTAGATAACGCGGCTGGGGATCGATTTACTCTGGCATGTACACGCTTCAATCGGCCCCGAACTGGCCTAGGCGTTCTGCGCATGCTCCATAGTGCCCTCGG
>NC_079222.1:6688041-6706189 GCF_029633865.1 Lampris incognitus
TTTGTGGCTCTCTTCCTTCGCAGACGGGAACCAATCAGAGATGACGCGCCTGACACTCGCCCTCCTGGTCTTCCTTCTGCCCGCAGCCACCGCCAGACCCCCTACATCGGTAAGCTACCTGGGGAGGAGGAGTACAGTCATCGACCCTCATCCTCCTCCTCCTCTCTCGTGTGTTCCCTCTTCCTCTCTCGTTCTCCGCAGTTTACACGGAGAACTCGTGACAAGTTTGGTTTTGTTGCTTTTTTGTGTCTCTTTACCTTTTGTTGTGTTTAATTTCAGACCCTCCGCAGTTAGAAAGTCTTACTTTACTCCCCGTCTTTCCCCGTTTGAGCAGTGCGCAAAGCGCAAGCTCCGCTAGAACTCCTTGGCTGTTACGCACAGATGATGGATCCGTTGCAAAGATCCCTGAGACCTTACAGCAATGATCCGAAAGATATGTATCTTTAATTTACTGACACCTGCGGCAGCGCCACTGGTGGAACGGGGTCATCAGCGATTTTGCCTTAGCGCCTCCCTCACCGCCAAACCCACCCACCCCCCCCCCCCCAAAAAACATGGCCAAATTTGATGTTCAAGTATTATTATTTTATATGTCTTATAGGGGGCGGAACGATGGCGCAGTGGTTAGCACGGTCGCCTCACAGCAAGAAGGCCCGGGGTAGTCCAACATTGGGGGGGGGGGTCGTCCCGGGTCGTCCCGGGTCGTCCTCTGTGTGGAGTGTGCATGTTCTCCCCGGTTTCCTCCGGGTGCTCCGGTTTCCTCCCACAGTGCAAAGACATGCAGGTCGGGTGGATCGGCCCTACTAAATTGTCCCTGGGTGTGAATGTGTCGGCCCTGTGATGGACGGGCGGCCTGTCCGGGGTGTCTCCCCGCTTCCGCCCGGTGACTGCTGGGATAGGCTCCAGCATCACGGGACCCCGATTGGGATAAGCGGCTTGGATGGATGGATGGATGTCTTATATGAAGTTAGTCAGCCGTATCTGCTTGTTAGCTGCAGGAACTTTTCTTCTTCAAACTCATCAATACCTGGTGACTTATTACACAGTTGGCTAAGTATGGCGACTATGCAAGACCTCATGCACTGTCTTTGTAGTGTTGGATGGTGCACAATCACGAGGAGGCAGGTCGGGTTAGAACGGACGTTCACTTAACTCAAGGATCATGTAGGCAGCCGTCGTTACATTCTCTTCTTCGCGTCAAAACAGGAAACAGCCAATTAACATATCACCACCTAGTGGTGCAAGAGGGTAACATGAACATCAATAGAAACAGAACGCAACAACATCATTTTACTGGTAAAGTCCCACAAGATAATGACTATCAAAATGAACCAGTACAAAAGTGTTCATGATTTAAAATAGTCAAGAATTAGCTTATGTCTTGCATAAACCAATAAACACAGTGTAAACTACTAATAAGACACGTTAGCCCCTAGCTAACGGGTCTGACCCTTTAGCCGAGCGGTTGGTGACGTCGCCTTGTGGTGCAGTACACCCCGTATCGAATCCCGCACCGGGCAAGAAAATAACCGGTTACATTGGTGGCAGCGGTGGGATCCGGAAGTGTGCAGATCCTCAGAAGTCTCTTCGGAGCGCAGGAAGAACAAAGCGCGAGGGCGCGCTTCCGGGGAGGGTGACAACTGTAAACTACTAATAAGACACGTTAGTCCCTAGCTAACGGGTCTGACCCTTTAGCCGAGCGGTTAGTGATGTCGCCTTGTGGTGCAGTACACCCCGTATCGAATCCCGCACCGGGCAAGAAAATAACAGGTTACAACAGTATCAAAATAGACACTTGTTTGCATATACACTACCGTTCAAAAGTTTGGGATCACCCAAACAATTTCGTGTTTTCCATGAAAAGTCACACTTATTCACCACCATATGTTGTGAAATGAATAGAAAATAGAGTCAAGACATTGACAAGGTTAGAAATAATGATTTGTATTTGAAATAAGATTTTTTTTACATCAAACTTTGCTTTCGTCAAAGAATCCTCCATTTGCAGCAATTACAGCATTGCAGACCTTTGGCATTCTAGCTGTTAATTTGTTGAGGTAATCTGGAGAAATTGCACCCCACGCTTCCAGAAGCAGCTCCCACAAGTTGGATTGGTTGGATGGGCACTTCTTTGAGCAGATTGAGTTTCTGGAGCATCACATTTGTGGGGTCAATTAAACGCTCAAAATGGCCAGAAAAAGAGAACTTTCATCTGAAACTCGACAGTCTATTCTTGTTCTTAGAAATGAAGGCTATTCCATGCGAGAAATTGCTAAGAAATTGAAGATTTCCTACACCGGTGTGTACTACTCCCTTCAGAGGACAGCACAAACAGGCTCTAACCAGAGTAGAAAAAGAAGTGGGAGGCCGCGTTGCAAAACTGAGCAAGAAGATAAGTACATTAGAGTCTCTAGTTTGAGAAACAGACGCCTCACAGGTCCCCAACTGGCATCTTCATTAAATAGTACCTGTTAGAGCCTGTTTGTGCTGTCCTCTGAAGGGAGTAGTACACACCAGTGTAGGAAATCTTCAATTTCTTAGCAATTTCTCGTATGGAATAGCCTTCATTTCTAAGAACAAGAATAGACTGTCGAGTTTCAGATGAAAGTTCTCTTTTTCTGGCCATTTTGAGCGTTTAATTGACCCCACAAATGTGATGCTCCAGAAACTCAATCTGCTCAAAGAAGTGCCCATCCAACCAATCCAACTTGTGGGAGCTGCTTCTGGAAGCGTGGGGTGCAATTTCTCCAGATTACCTCAACAAATTAACAGCTAGAATGCCAAAGGTCTGCAATGCTGTAATTGCTGCAAATGGAGGATTCTTTGACGAAAGCAAAGTTTGATGTAAAAAAAGTCTTATTTCAAATACAAATCATTATTTCTAACCTTGTCAATGTCTTGACTCTATTTTCTATTCATTTCACAACATATGGTGGTGAATAAGTGTGACTTTTCATGGAAAACACGAAATTGTTTGGGCGATCCCAAACTTTTGAACGGTAGTGTAGATCTTCAGGATTGTGGCTTAAAATACTTTCAGATGAACAACAAAAGGGTTTAAAACTTCAAGTTTTATGTAGATAATCTTTTTGACAAGTTTCAAACAGCCTTTTAATTTCACATCACCTTCACAGGCTGGTTGGTCCGGGCACCCAGACGCTGATATCCCCGACAGGGATTTGTCCTTCGAACAGTGGGAGATTCACCGATGGCGATCAAGTGGATCGTCGGAGTCAGCCCAATCTACGGACTTTCTGGAGTCTGCAGAGTTTGACTCGGAATCAATGGAATCACCAGAATCCGAATCTATGGAATCTTTCAGGGAACCTTCAGGCGAAGACTCCTCTAATGAATCCTCTGACGAATCCTCTGACGAATCTTCTGACGAATCTTCTGATGAATCTTCTGACGAATCTGACGAATCTTCTGACGAATCTTCTGGCGAATCTTCTGACGAATCTTCTGACGAATCTTCTGATGAATCTTCCGAAGAAGTCACCCCCACCGCTGAAACCACAACTGAAGCAGACACACAGGCCACGCCCTCCACTGCTATGACAGCAGTCACCAGGGAGGCAGTCACCGCAGAGCCAGGCATGACGACCACAAATGTGGAGACAACACCAGGTGCTGTGACCATTTGTGTTACTGAGGTTATTCCAACACCTACGGACTTCACGGAGAACAGAGGAGACTCCTAAAAACAATCTTAACTTTTGTGGCTTGGTCAACAAGGACATAGAGGGGGAATTATGTATCGAAGGCTGTGTATGGTATTGCTACTGAATTTTGAGGGATAATTTTATTGTATTATTATTATTATTTATTGCATTATCATTTCCTTTTCTGTCCTGCTTTCTCTTTGAAAAACGTTAACAAAATTGTTCGTTGCGAATAAACACAATCTTAACACTGTTGACTAATCGCTACCAACAAACGTCCACACAGATCATTTGAATCAGAAATAATCAACCGATAAGCTTGCCATTGTGTTTGCAGTGTAGCTATAAGCCTTCAAGAGTCTATTCCTTTATATACTACAGATGATGATGTCTGTCTTCTCGAGTACATGGCATTTCGAGGCCCATATGTATTGTCTGTACATGTTCAAACCCGACTGAGATTAACCAAACTATTGCAGCAGCAGCAGCAGCAGGAACAAGGCTGGGCGGGCTCGAGACAACAGCACAACACGGTTTGGCTTGTTGGCTGGGTCTGACTGTTATTCACATGTCTAACTGGAAAAGATATGTTGGTCACGTGTTTGTATTTTTGTTTTTCAATAAATGATATTTAAAACTAAATAGCATTCTCGTCTATGGAGCTACAATCATTAACCCTGAACGTAAATGAGCATGCTGACATGGTTGAACAACAGAGTCAGTAAATGATTACAGACTTGTTGATCTCAATAGCTGTAAGTCTGTATTTGGGGTTTGATGACAGTCTGTATATGATTTAAAATTACTTGTAATTTTTTTGTTGCTCATAAAAAAGGAAATGGAATAGCTCTGAAGCAACAGGGTGGTGAAGTGGGTGGAGATATATGGGGCTGGCTGGATGTGGGGGGACCTTGGTTCCTGGGAGAAAAAAAATGCCTCTCATTTTCCCATAGACAACGCCAAGCCACTGGCCATTCGAGCATTTCTAACAGTTTGTTGGCTGTGAAACTCTCCCCGTTGAGTCATCGGTATAAACAACTAGCATATGTATTGAAAATATTCTGGTTCAAATGTCTGGTGTGATGTACCAAACAGACTAAAAAACGTTGATTTCTCAGGAATGAAATGGGAACCCAAAAGTCAAGTCAAGCCAATTTTATCTTCATAGCCCAATATCACAAAATACATACCAGTACGAGCTGATGGTGAAAGGGTTTCATTGAAAGAAGACAACAGAATTATAATGGAATTTTTTAAATATGTGGAGACTATAATGAGCAAGCAGTGTCCAGACACCACCGGACTTAAGCCAAAAGAGAGCTAGGCCAGCGACACCAAAATTACAATTCATTCTGTTTAATAGTGTACAGTGATCAGTGACGTCATAGGCTGCACTGAGGTCCAGTAGTAGAAACACAGAAGCGGAATCAGAGTCCAAAGCTAGAAGAAGACCGTTCACCAGTTCTGGTCAGAGCAGTTTCAGAGCCCTTCACTGTGGAAACAGGGATGAAATAGGGGTGCATCTTTGCACCCACCCTGTTTGCCATCTTTATTGCTGCTATACTCCGCCTCGTTGGTGAAGAGCTGCCACGGGGGATCCCAATCTAACTGACGGCAGGCTCTTCAACCTTAACACGTTCAAAGGCCAAGAGCAAAGTCTGCAACACCACCATCATGGAGCTTCAGTATGCTGACGACAATGCCACCACAGCATACTCCGCAGAAGACCTCCAGGACATTCTGAAGGCCTTTGCCAAGGCCTAAAGAGCCCTGGGTCTATCATTGAACATCAACAAGACCCAGGTCTTATATCAAACTCCACCCAACCAGCCATCTACCCAGACCAACATAAAGGTGGACAACAAAATGATTGAATACGTTGATCCCTTCCCTTACCTCGGCAGCCTCCTCTCCTCCAAAGCAGACGTTAACTCTGAGGTCAACCATCGCCTGAGTTGTGCCAGTGGCAGTTACGCCAGACTCAGTATAAGAGTATTTGAAGACCGAGACCTAAAGGCCCAAGTAAAACTCCTGGTCTACAGAGCTGTGGTCCTCCCCACCTTGCTGTATGGAGCAGAGTCATGGACCATCTACGGCTGGCACCCGAGAGCCCTGAACAATATCACAAAGGCCCTTACGAAGGATCCTGAGGATCAGCTGGAAGGACGGATGCACCAACATCAGCTTGTCCAGTGGACAAGCCATGCCATCCGTATGTCCAACACACATCTCCCCGAGCAGATCCTGTACTCCCAGCTGAAGAACAGCGAGCAACATGTTAAGGACAATATCAAGACCAGTCTGAAGAAATTCAACACCACATTGAGAAACTGGGAACACATTGCACTTGATAGACCCTCCTGGGAGACATCTGTACAGGGAGGTGCTGCACGTCTTGAAACTGAACTCCACTGTGCTGCAGAGAAAAAGTGACAGCACCACAAGGAGAGAAAAGGGCTCAACCACCACCACCACCAACCACCACCACCACCACTTTCCCCTGTCCACACTGCGCCAAAGCATGTGGCTCATGGATCGGCCTCTACAGCCATCTGAAGACCCACAAGTGGACAACTCAACGGAGAGGACATTCATACTCGCTTGGAGTGACTGCTCATGGTGATGATGGTGTGTGTGTGTGTGTGTGTGTGTGTGTGTGTGTGTGTGTGTGTGTGTGTGTGTGTGTGTGTGTGTGTGGCTGTCATGCCAGGCTATATTCAAGTGTGTCTTGCTCGTTCGTGCCCAGTATAAGCTGATCTCCAAAGCCAACCCGTGGTCCTGGCTGTGCACAGGTCGCTGACTGGGCATACCGCACACACAACACTTGACCCGCAGGAAACCTCTCCTCTCCCACACACTGTTTAATCCAAATGTAGGCTAATTAAAAGGGTAGCCCCACCACCAAACTTCAATCATATTAGAGACATGCTATCATTCCCAAATCCCAACTTTAATACTTGGACGTTTTTCATGGAAAATTGATAACAAACTCGTTCTTCAATGATATGAACATACTATACATCAGATTTACACGGGAAAAAAATAACATATATATATATATATATATATATATATATATACACACACATATATACACACACATATATACACACACATATATACACACACATATTTATATACATATAATATATATATAATATATATATGTAGGTATATATGTAGGTATGTATGTATGTATGTATGTGTATATATACTGGTACCACAACCAGCCTAAACATAGGTGGTATGCATGTAAACCTCTTTTCTAGTTTGGACACTATATTCAATATATATATTTTTAATTAATTAATAAGTTTTTACGAAACTGTGTTGGAAATGAAATTCTGAAATAGCCAATGATTTCAAGATTTTGAAAAACATGCACTCAGCCACGTGTTTCAAAACGTTAGACTGGTACTGTATATGTACATATCAGCATATATTAACGCTAATACAGCTATACGTTGATGTATGTGCTACACCCGAAACTACACTGACAAAAAGTAGAGCTGAAGCTTAACTTCGATGGAATAGTAATGATCCACAAGTTGCAGTACTGCATGTCTTCCGCCAGAGGGCGCTGTTGAACTGTTTGAGTGCTTAGGTTCTCTCTGTTCTCTGTCCTCATTGTTCGTGTTGAGGATGAGTGGAGAACCGAGAATAAGAAGTAACACTACAACTGAAATTAGAGTTGCAAAAAAAAAAGAAAGAAATAAAGAAAGAAAGAAAATCCATCCTTTTACGAACATGAGAACTATTCCTACATCAACAACACAAGATCAACACAACACGTGATACACATTACGTTGCACTTGATGAGCACAGAAGAGAGTGAAGAATTAAGAATTAATAAAATATATAAGAAGAAAAGAAAAAAACACTTTCAGTCGTCAAATCCTCTTTACAAAAAGCTATTTTAAAACACATAGCATGGTGAATCCAGCTCAACTTTTATTTCCAAATATCTATCTATCTGTCTATCTGTCTGTCTGTCTGTCGGTCTGTCTGTCTATCTATCTATCTGTCTGTCTGTCTGTCTGTCTGTCTGTCTGTCTGTCCGTCCGTCCGTCCGCCCGTCTGTCCGTCCATCCGTCCGTCCGTCCGTCTATCTATCTGTCTGTCTGTCTGTCTGTCTATCTGTCTGTCTATCTATCTATCTATCTATCTGTCTGTCTATCTATCTATCTATCTGTCTGTCTGTCTGTCTGTCTGTCTGTCTGTCTGTCTATCTGTCTGTCTGTCTGTCTGTCTGTCTGTCTGTCTGTCTGTCTATCTGTCTGTCTGTCTGTCTGTCTGTCTAATAAGTAAGTAAAGTTTATTCATGTGGCACATTTCACCGACACGGGTCACAAAGTGCTTCACAGTCAAATAAGACAAAGAGGAGCAGCAGCTAAACACACCAGAGGAAAGAGGGATGAACACAAGGTAAAACATGAAACACCACCTGCAGCCTGAACGCCTGTCTGAGCAGACGGGTTTCCAGCTGCCTTATACTAAAACAGGCCCCAGAGTCCACAGGCCTCACCCATACCGGGAGACCATCCCCAAGCTGAGGGGCTGCAGACTCGACAACACGACCTCCCCGAGTCTTAAACGTGTCCGTGTCCGCATAAGCGGGGGAAGGGAGGGGGCTGTGGCGGCTCCCCCTAGTGGTGGGTGCACCCCCCCCCCATCTTAGACCCAAAAGCATGCCTAACTTTTCCAAACGTGCAAAAAAAATAAATAAAACTTCCTTTTATTTTAAACAGTGGGCGGGGCTGCGTGAATGTAAACACACCTTTCCAAATCTGCGACACTTACGAACAAAACAGTGACGTCATACTGAGGCGACGGGGGGGGGGAGGCAGGAGGTCGCGCTGACTGTCGGCGGTTCTGCGCTGGGGGGAGCGCGATGGCTGATGGGACTTTTAATGTCCGATTTAAAATTGGGTTGGGACGTTGTGGTGTTCATGCTGTGGTTGTTCTCACGTTGTTGGTGTTTTGGGGGTTCGACGCAGACTAAGTAGGAGACCGCAGTGACTGTAGGCCCGTGGCTGGGACTGATGTCGCCACGTGGCAAATGGGTGGGGGTGGGACTGAAAGGGCACTCCCGGGGGCACTGGATTTGCGATTAAAAGGAGGTCTCTGCCTCTCGACTCCTTCTTCCACGCCGGCTCCACCGCACTTCTCCTTTTACTACTTGGCAGCCCCCCTACTTAAAACAGCTTCCCGCGCGCCTGCTGAGAAGACCCTGATTGGAGGACCTGAGAGCTCGGCTCGTGGTGTGGGGGTGCAGAAGGTGGTCCATGATGTCCTCGTGCGGAGCCTGGCCATGTAGGGCTCTATGCGTGAGCGCCAAGGTTTTGATATTGTAACGTGCATGGATAAGAAGACACGTTGGCCGCTGGCTCGCGGGTCTGACCCTTTAGCCTAGCGGTTAGCGATGCCTCCTGCGGTGCGGGCGATACGGGTTCGCGTCCCGGCCGCGGCAGTTCCTGCGGTTGCGTTGTCCCCCCCGAATTCGCTACAATATGAATTCTGAGACTAACGGGAAGCCGGTGCGGGGAGGTTAAAGGTCAGGTTAGCTGTGACGTGTGTGACCACCCGGTGGACCGTGTTAAAAGCCTAGCAGCGGCGTTTTGGATGGTCTGTAAACGGTCCACGGAAGATGCACTGAGGCATCGGACAGACTCGAGTTTGGCCGCTTTTCTGACGTCAGGTCCGTTTTACTTGTCTTGCCCATTGGCCTCAGCGTGCAGCTATTTTGCCCATAAACCACATTCGGGCGGCATGGTGGCCCAGGGGTTGGTGCTGTCGCCGCACAGCAAGAAGATCCTGGGTTCGAACCTTGGGGGAGGGTCGTCCCGGGTCGTCCTCTGTGTGGAGTTTGCATGTGCTCTCCTTGTCTGGTGGGTTTCCTCCGGGTGCTCCGGTTTCCTCCCACAGTCCAGACATGTGGGTCAGGGGAAGGGAATTGGTTGTGTGTGTCTAGTGACGTGGTAGTAGATGTTTGTTTATCACTCGTGCACACAAGAGTCTCTCATTCAAGTTTTGCCCCCTTCCGGTTATACTTTTCTTTAACTGTAGTGACTCCTCCTCTCGGGGGGACACCACCCATATTTTTGGTATCGCTACACAAACAAAACAGTCTTTTAGCACAGCTAGCAACTTTCTGGCAATAAATCAAGGGAAGAGAGAGAGGGAGACTGAGAGAGAGAGACAGAGAGACTGAGAGACTGACAGACTGAGAGAGAGATACTGAGAGAGAGAGACTGAGAGACTGAGAGAGAGAGACAGAGAGACTGAGAGAGAGAGACTGAGAGAGAGACTGAGAGAGAGAGAGAGAGAGAGAGAGACTGAGAGAGAGAGACTGAGAGACTGAGAGAGAGACTGAGAGAGAGAGACTGAGAGACTGGGAGAGAGAGAGACTGAGAGAGAGAGAGAGACTGAGAGACTGAGAGAGAGAGAGAAACACGGTGGCACAGCAAGGAGACAGAGCAGACGAGACAGACAGAAAAAGGAGACCCAAACTGAGAGAGCGCGCGAGAGAGGGAGGGGGGGGCAGAGAAAGAGGAAAGACAAACTGAAAGAAACTAAACCAGAGAGAGAGAAGAGACAGATAGCATGAGAGGACTTGTGTTCCCTTCTAAATGTTTTGCAAATTTTAAGCAAATTTCCAAAAAATTGGGGGAAAAAAATGCAAATCTGTGTTTCAATCAAAGACCGTCGCGTGGAAATTCTGAAGACGGCGCAACGCGATGACGTCATCGACGAGCATCAGCCAATCAGAATGGAGAGGTGCGGGTGGCGTAGCGGTCTATTCCGTTGCCTGCCAACACGGGGCTCGCCGGTTCGAATCCCCGTGTTACCTCCGGCTCGGTCGGGCGTCCCTACAGACACAATTGGCCGTGTCTGCAGGTGGGTATGTGTCCTGGTCGCTGTACTAGCGCCCCCTCTGGTCGGTCAGGGCGCGTGTTCAGGGGGGGAGGCGTGATCCTCCCACGCGCTACGTCCCCCTGGTGAAACTCCTCACTGTCAGGTGAAAAGAAGCGGCTGGCGACTCCACATATATGGGAGGAGGCATGTGGTAGTCTGCAGCCCTCCCCGGATCGCCAGAGGGGGCGGAGCAGCGACCGGGACGACCCGGAAGAGTGGGGCAATTGACCTGATACAAATGGGGGGGAAAAGGGGGGCAATTCCACTAAAAAAACAATGGCGAGATGCCATGTAGCACATTATAACGGTATATAGTTTACTTGCTGCTATGAGAGTAGTCATGGCAACGCCTCATCAGCTGTACATCAGTCTATTACAGAGACGCTGAAGAGGACGTGAGGACTAAGTCGACGACTTGGCTACAACCAGGTCCACCAAACGTTTGGGAAGCAGTGCACCACCTGGCTGCTGGTGAAAATCTCCATCTCCCTTCCCTGCATTTTATCTTCATCAATTCGCCAACTCTTCTACCTCAGCCCAGTGTAATAACTACTTGGTGATTGTTAAGGCATTTTTGTGCCCCCCCCTCACCCCCCCCCCCTCAATTTTTAGGGTTTCTTGAGTGCAAATTCAAAATGCTGATAAAAACATGTGGATGGAAACCTGCTCTGAAACAGAAAGAAAGGACAAAAGAAGAAGAAGAAACACAACCAGAACAGACGGTGACGTCACGGCAGAGGCAGAGAGACACAGAGTAAGAAAGGGAACGTAACGTACACGAGCCTCCGTCAGAACAACCATAAAACGTATTTTACATGTCTAGCCTCCCCACCGGAGGGGCTGTACTCCTGTAGTTAGGGAGGTCTAAATGATGCGGAGGGTTATAATCAGCCTGGATCTGGTGCGTCTCCCGCCCCTGTAGTTATGTTTCTATATGTGACAGCAGGACCGACATAGACAGACGAGGCGGGGTCCACATGTTCTGTAGACAGACAATGAATGGACGTGAATTACGGATTCCTCATTAAAGGATGAGTAAATGTAACAGAGATAGAAATTACACGTTATAAACTTGTTGAAGTTCAGCCGAATATGTCAAGTTATTGCCAGTGGCGGCTGGTGCTAAAACATTTTTGGGGGGGGGGGCGCAATTCATCTTGGCGCAGCACACCTGACAGCAGCTTTAGTGTCCACAGAGTCACAGAGTTATTAAGAAGGACAATGTAGCCTATAGACACTATAGGCTACACTAACCCTATTTATCAGGGTTCGTAGACGGTGGATGATTGACAGTCGAGACGAGGCGTGGTGGTGGGTGTGAACGTGATTGACAGCCATGAGAATCGTCCAATCACATTAGATCAAAAAACATTTTTAAAAAAAACAATTCGTTGCCAATAAAAGTGGGCGTGTCTGGGGCGCACGGAACTGCGCCCCCTGGAAAATCTGAAGAAACCAATCAGACAGCAGCCTCAGGTCACCTGCCCGCCACAAGTCTGAGGGCTTACATAAGGTATGGTTTGGCCGGCGCCCCTCACCCAGGAAGTATATGTATTCAGACAGGAAGTATATGTATTCAGACAGGAACCAACCAAATACCATTTGAACCAATATCTAATGCTGCTGACAGTCGCTCGCAGACTGAAAACACTTTTATTTCATAATTATTTGCATCATACGACTAAATTATATTTAACATATTTAATAGATTTTCATCTCTTGATATGTGAAGGGGGCGGCGCCCCAGCGCCCTCTACTGGCCAGCTACCACTGGTTGTTGCTCTTTATATATTGTGGCGTGCACAGATAAGTAGACACGTTAGCCCTGGGCTACCGGGTCGGACCCTTTAGTCGACTGGTTAACGTTGTCGCCCGCGGTGCAGGAGGTGCGGGTTCGCGACCCGGTTGTGGCGATTCCCGCGACTGCCCCCTGAATTCGCTGCAATATTGAGTGCTCCCTCTATTCAATCCTGGCATCTTTCACTTAGCGTCTCCTAGTGGTGACGGTTGTGGTCAAGTGTATTATGTAGTGACGTCTCTGTCCCTTCTTCACATGACAGCAACAGAGTCGGCATTGTAGCGAATTCGCACAATACCGACTCTGTTGCTGGAGTGAGCTCTATTCCGGATATGGCTAAAAAGTGCTATAAAATTGGTAAAAGTGCACTCCAGTTACAGCAATCGGTGTATAAATGTATGCACAACTTTTTTCCATGCGATACTCTGTTCTGCGCTATTTCTTTTGTTAAAGGCCACGATAGATGAAACCTTCACTCAAGGCGTGCAATGGCTGCCATTGTTCTCCGCCAGCTAACATTTGCCTGTGTTTTTCTATGAGTAGGGCTGCAGTTGAGCTGACACTATACGACCACAACATCTATCTGTTTACTTTGTTTTGTTTTGCTCAATGTACATTTTTCTACGATGCACATATACACTTTGCACAAAAAGTAAGGAAATTTGTATTTGGTAGATTATTTCTTTGTTGTAACAATGCAAATCTTATATCAGGCACCTGGTTGTCAGCACCTGGGGTACCAGAAGCTCAAAACAAGAGTCACTAGCAACAGCAAAATAAGCTGTTTGGCATTGGCAGAGAAGATTTGGCAAGTTTTTCATGGGCGCAACCCACATACTCGGCTCTGCTGCTCATCCCACAAATGCATGTTCCGTACAAATGTGGCGCCATTTAAAAGGGAAATAAACAGGCTTTCCAACGGTATAAGAGCATTGTTACAACAAAGAAATGATCTCCTTACTTTTTGTGCTAAGTACAGTTATATTCATTCCATATTGAAACTGTAACGACCATGGATGTGTAGTGTCGCTAGCCCTTGGCTAACGGGTCGGAGCCTTTAGTTGACTTTTTGCCAGAGTTGAGTTGTGCCAGAAATAAATGGGCCTAAAGCAGCGACCCTGAATTCAGAAGACTGATGTGGTTTCTACAAAGTATAGCCAGAACAAGGCAGTTACATAAACACGTCCTAAAAATGTCCTCTTACATTATGATACAAACGTGTGATTCAATGCAAAACATTGAAATACTAAGATATCCATGAGCTCATAGATGCCCGTCTCTAAAAGTCAGTTTTAATCAGAATCTCCTCATCATGGAGGATTCCATGGAAACTGTGTGAAAGTGTCAGAAAAACCCCCCTGATGTCTTGGGTAAACGTTCTGGGCCCTTTTAGCTTAGGGATGCCCAGGGGCCCCTAAGCTAAAAGGGCCCTCCGCAATGGGAGAAAAAAAATTATGCGTTTTTGTTTTTTTATGTCGGGCTCCACAGATATATGACACAAAGCTTGGCCCATTCTCTTGCTAATTATCCAATCAGAATGAAATAAAAGTTGTTTCCAAGTCTCGTGATTGATTATTATAGTGGTGAGATGGCTGGGCAAGTAATAGACGAGTTTTCCCCGCCCTTACCTAGGTTCTTCCGGTCTAAACATCCGTAGCCGGATGTAAACATGCAAGCCTAGATCTGCGATATCTTCAACAACATTAAACATTAAAAATGGACATTAGGAAAAAAATGGTTCAGGGACACATTGCGTGGTGCGTGGCTGTACTAATACACGGAAACGCCTGAATGAGTGGTTGGGTAGAGAGCGTGTTGCCCATAGACCTGCCACCAAACGGCAATGTCCCAGCATTCCATTGTTTTCCTTCCACAGAAAACCAACAGCAGATTTCGAATCACGGATGTGGTTGAACGCTTTGAATTTGAAGAAACCGCCGAAAAACGTCTTTCTTCCCATCACTTCACTGCCAACAAGCCAACCAAAGAAAACCCTTTCCCTGAACTGCGGTAACTAGGTAGCTACTCGTTACACCGGAAAAGAAAAGCATAGGGTGGCCCGAATGCGGAAATGGACCGGAAGTGCCGCGTAAACTTGTCGATACGCTGTGTAGATTGGCTAACGGTCAAGGTGAGAGGGCATAGAGAGCAGGTGGTTTACGTTGCACAGATTCAAGATCAGTTTTTCTTAAGCCAAGTCAAGGCTAAAAACAGTGGAATTAATTTTTTCCTGACCCACTATCAGTTGGGTTGTATCAGTGAGAAGTGTGCGGGAAAACTTGCCAAGCAGCAGAAAATGGACGGCGTAAACCAAAAGCCCAGCAGGGCTGCCAAAAGAAAGGAAAGGAAGTGAAAGAAGCGACCACAATAAAAAAAATGTCCCGCTAATAAGTTGGGGGTTTTTTCTCCAAAAAAGATAAACAAAGTGAAGAAGAGGGCATTCCGATGGAGGATGTCGAGCTAGCTAGCAGTAACGATAGCCTGGAAGCGTCTACCATCAGTTGCAGCAATGCACAGCCTCAGCTAGCTAACAACGAAAACGTTAGCCTGGAAGTCTTTAGCTCCAGCAACGACACACAGCCTCAGCTAGCTCGCAACGAAAACGTTAGCCTGGAAGTCTTTAGCTCCAGCAACAACACACAGCCTCAGCTAGCTAGCAGCGAAAACGTTAGCCTGGAAGTCTTTAGCTCCAGCAGCGACACACAGCCTCAGCTAGCTAGCAACGAAAACGTTAGCCTGGAAGTCTTTAGCTCCAGCAACGACACACAGCTTCAGCTAGCTAGCAGCAAAAACGTTAGCCTGGAAGTCTTTAGCTCCAGCAACGACACACAGCCTCAGCTAGCTAACAACGAAAACGTTAGCCAGGAAGTATTTAGCTCCAGCAACGACACACAGCCTCAGCTAGCTAACAACGAAAATGTTAGCCTGGAAGTCTTTAGCTCCAGCAACGACACACAGTCTCAGCTAGCTAGCAACGAAAACGTTAGCCTGGAAGTCTTTAGCTCCAGCAGCGACACACTGCCGGTATCCAACTGCGAGGGAGAGAGGACATTTTCACAACTGAAACGGATAGAAAATGAACTCAGAACAGCCATGGGTCAGAAAAGGCTTCCAGATAGCCATCGATTTGAGTATGAGCTTGTGAGGGAGCCGGATTTTGAGGACTTGATCGCAGAGTTTGCAAGGAAAAAGTCAAGAAGAACTTCTAAAGGTAAGAACCATTTGATTATGTTTGTCTGTGCATTGAGCAGTATTATTTGTTGTGGTTGTGTTGCTGTGTTTTTGTGGATGAGTTTACTTGCGTCATTGCGTCACTGTGGTGTGATGCTGCTATATTGTGTTGGAGTGGGCTTGTCAGGTTCATTATACGTTGGTTTTTGCAGTTCTGTGTGATGTTGCCTAGCTCACTTAGTGAGCCTTATTTTGAAACCTGCATTCAGCTGTGCTGTGTGATTACCTTAGGATGGCATTGTTGTATGCCTGTTCCTAGTCAGACAACATTATTATGTGTCAGTAATAACTGCTGTGCTGTCTGCTTGGGTGGTTTCCCATGAACACAAATATTGCCATAGTCCAGAATCATATACTGCCTTGGGATGATTTAATCCATTGTTTCCTGTCTTGTGATTTGTGAGTGAAATGGCAGTACTTGGTCTATTGAACTGTATAGGCATGCCTGCTCAGCTGGACTTGTTATTCAGCCTTTGACCAATAGGTGTGTGATTATGGTCTGGTGGATTTGATATACCAGCTTGGCTGGAAGGTCAAAATAATTAAGGTGGGGTTTAATGGCAGGGGCGTGGGGTGTGCGCGTGTGTGGGGGGTATGAGCTTCAGTGCCCAGGGGCCCCTGAGGGCACTAACCCAGCCTTGCTCTGACGTCACGTCGGCTGAGCACACGGCCAGGAAGACTGGGAGCACTGGGACGGCAGCTCATTACATCAAGTGTTGTTGTTGTTGTTTTTTAAAGTAAACTGTTAGTCTGATTCATACTGGCTGCCTTCCCAGTCACTTTCCACCATTTTGTCTCTGGAAGCTGATCTGGGTTTTGTGTGTTTTGTCTCTTCTGCATTGAAGAGTGACACCGGTGGAGTTTCTCAGCGTTGAGTCTGTGTGACGTCCGCCATCGCTCTTCTAGCAGACTAGCCCCCTAGTGGTGTTACAACAAACATACAGAAACACTCGCTACTTTATCGTGAATGGTCAACGTGCCGTAACTCTTCGTACTAAGTACTACAAGCTGCTAAACGCACTCAATTTATTCTCCATTAAAGAACTTGACGTCATGTCTGACTGCTTCCTCTCTCCTTTACTGGCTCCTCATCCACCCCCCTGCCTGTACGCCACTTTAACTCTTTATCTACGAACTGGTCTAAAGCAAATATGTCTGCAGCATTGTCAACCACACAACCACATTGTCTTTTATGAAAAAGAACTTTATTAATATTTTAGATACATTATGATACATTACAGTAAAACATGGGACAAACGACATGGGGTGTAATTCGGGACTGTGCAAAAGGAACAGGTTTGCTCTGTTTGTGTGTGCGCGCGTGTGCGTGTGTGTGTTTGCCCAGTTATGTATGTTTGTCCCATTATCTACACAAGCAAATTCTGTATGAGTGTGAGTGCTCAGCTAAGCCACGCTGAAGGCTTAGCTATTGCTTGTGTCTAAATTCAAGTTTTATTGAGATGACGTTGCAGTAACGAGCCCTGCCCGAGGCTGTTCACTTACTCCCTCACTTGGTAAGAGGTCAGTACACAAGGACAGCGGCTACCAGCCAGTAGGATTTACAGAGTTTGCAATCGTGTTCGAAAGCCATGTGTCGATGCTAGTGTAGATACGAGGACTCAACCATCAATAACTCCTTTTTTGTCTGTTTTTAGATATATTTAAATATTTTTCCAGTTTTGACCCTTGACCCACAAACGGAACAAGGAGGGACAAAGGCCATGAGGTCAGACCCACTTCCCATCGCCATTATTGCTCAGTTCGAAACATCCATTGAAGTTAAACATACCACTTTTCCCCCGGAAGGACCCTGTGGGACTTGCCAAAACAAGGGCCTTGGAGACATCGCCAGAACACAAAACAGAAATGTTTATTGGATAATTCGATGCTATAATCCAACAGTAAAAGCACCTCTGCATAGATAAAGGTGGACAAGGAATCAGAAAAAAAGAATCGTTTGTTGGGAACAAATCAGTGGCAGTTACGTTAAATAATTCTTAGTGTATCCTGATTGTCCTTGTAGCAGAAATCGGGCTAAAGAAGGGGCGTTCTAGCACCTAGGTGTGATGCACTCCTATGATTCCCCCAAACTATCCCTTCAATATCCTGAATGAGTGGGTCTTATTTGGCAGTGATGACCACTGGCAGGACAGTGGTGACATCGGTTCCCGCCTCTTCCTCTTCCGAGTCGCTCTCTGAGCTGTCCGACTCGTCCGATTGGCTGTCGGCGGCACCAGGCGTGGCTGTGGCCTCTTCACTGCTCTTGCTCTCCTCATCCTCAGACTCCTGGCTGGCGCTGGCACTCTCGCTGTCACTGTCACTGGCCGAGCTGGCGCTTTCCTCCTCTTCTTCGGGTGTGCTGGAGCTCCCACTCTCACTTGCGGTGGCGTCACTGGCACTGGAACTAGCACTGGTGCTGTCGTCATCCTCTTCAGGAAGGGAGGCCTGACGGAGACCGGCCTCCTCCTGGCCCTGAGAGAAGGTGCTGGAAGAGGCATCCAGGCCCTGGCTTTCCACCTCAGGGGTGCTGGTGTCCTCCTCC
>NC_079222.1:6711389-6726389 GCF_029633865.1 Lampris incognitus
TAGTTTGGATATATGTGTTCTTGTAGTTTTTGGGTGGGTTTTTGTCTTTGTGTTGCACTGCTGGGGGCTGGGGGAAACCATATTTCATGTCATTTCATGTACGCATGTGCATGACATGAAATGACAAATAAATGTTCCTGATTCCTGAACTGAAGACACACACACACACACACACACACACACACACACACACACACACACACACACAAAGTCATTATTGTTAGGATAACCTGTATTAAGCATACTTGTGTGGATTACGCCATACAGAGATGTAGTTGGTCAGTCAGAGAAAGATGTGCTGATCTAAAGCAGTGTTTCCCAACCCAGTCCTCAAGGACCCCCCTCCCCATCCTGCAGATTTGCATTGTAACCCTGCATAGGTAGCCCTGCTTGTACTTCCTCAACCAATCATCTCATAGCACTTAATTGTGCAATTCATTGCTGATTGGTTGAATAACTACAAACAGGCACCTATTCAGGGTTACGGAGAAAAGCTGCAGGATAGGAAGGAGGTCCTTGAGGATGCGAGTATACGCTGCTACTTCCTGCAGGTTGAACCAGGAAGTAGATCAGCAACGTCATCCACCACTGACCATATTTTATATTTTAGATAATACCTTTTAGCTTTCTCTTTGGTTTTCGCTTCCAAATATGTGATTTAGATAGTTAAGTTGGACTTGTTGGGACATGTCTGACACTCCTGTTCAGTGGTTCCATAAGACACTGCTGTAAATCTGACTCAAGCGGCGGTCCTGTGTCCAAAATCAGTGAGTAAAATCATACCATAACTGAAATGCGCGGTCGCAGGAACGACGATATTAGGACCCGGGTTGTGAAAAACCAGAATGATCCTTGAAAGGATAACACACAAACATGCATTGTTCGTATCCACACCTAATTAACGCAGTTGCAGGGAGTCAGAGTCTATCCCGGCAGGGACAAAAGGCGGGTGGACACGGTAGACACATCACAGAGTCAAGACACGCTTCATTTAAATGGTAAAAATGGTAAATGGACTGCATTTATACGGCACTTTTCTAGTCTACCGACCACTCAAAGCACGCTGCTATGCATGCCTCACATTCACCCATTCACACACACGTTCACACGCTGATGGGGGAGGCTGCCACGCCAGGTGCCAACCTGCTCATCAGGAGCCGTCAGGGGTTCCGCGTCTTGCTCGATGACGCTTCGACACGCTCTCTAGAGCAGTGTTTCTCGACCCAGTCCTCAAGGACCCCCCTATCCTGCAGATTTTCATTGTAACCCTGCATAGGTAGCTCTGCTTGTACTTACTCGACCAATCATCTCACAGCACTTCATTATGCAAGGTGTGCAAACTCTGACATTCACTGCTGAGTTACTACAAACAGGTACCTATTCAGGGTTGCGAAGAAAATCTGCAGGATAGGGGTTCCTTGAGGACTGGGTCGAGAAACACCGCTCTAGAGGGTCGGACCAGCGAGCTTGCGATTACTAGACGACCCCGCTCGGCCTCCTGAGTCATGCCGCCCCCTCAGTTTACACTCAACTCACGCCTATGGAGAATTGGGATTCTCCAGTTAACCTACAGTACATGTCTTTGGGCTATGGGAGGAAGCTGGAGTTCCCACAGGAAGCCCACATGAACAACAGGGGAAAGGTAGAAACTCCACAGAGACGGCAAAGGCATCAAACCCACGGCCATCTCCCTGTTAGGCACAGCTGCTAGCAGCTAAACCTCGGTGCCACCCTCAGCCCATTAAAGAGCTTTATAGATTACAAAGTACAGGACCTTCATCCACGATGCCCCCCTTTATGAATGCTGGCCTCCAGGATTACATCTAGACCGTCGCCCCTGTTGCTTTGACTCCTCTAAGTGCAGTTGTAGGTTGTACTCCAGCATCACATATTTGCCTCTTAAAAATGTGGTTTCCTGCTCTACAAAGCTATTACAGGCTTCAAAACAAAACTCATCCAGCACCATTGCACAGATCAATAATTGATTGAATATTTTCTTCCATCACAACAGATACGGGCGACAGAATCAGTTGGATTTGCACATTAATATTAAATATTCCCCGGCGTATCCCTTGGCTCTTGATGGTTCTTGACAGGTGATTATTTATATCAGGAATCAGGAACATTTATTTGTCGTCCCCCCCCCCCCGCCCACAGCACTGTAACACAAAGACAAAAACACACCCAAGACCTACAAAAACATATATACAAAATATCCAAAAAAGAAAAATATCACTGTCTAAGGGTGTGGAAGCCAGCCAGGATGACTGTTGGGACTGCATGGGTTAGTGGTTAGCTTAGCCTGCCCCTGCTTCTGCGTCCTGTCAGACCGGCCTCGGTGTTTCCTCTTCCATTACAGCTCCGGGCCCTGGGCCCACAGGACGTGGCACACCAAGCTCCAGATCCAGGGCCAGCTCTCCCAGCCATCAGACGGAGACACAAACCCAGATGCAGACCCGGACAAAGACCCCTCCAGATCCAGCGCCAGCTCTCCCAGCCATCAGACGGAGACACAAACCCAGATGCAGACCCGGACAAAGACCCAGCATGGACAGCACTGGGTGAGGCTGTCACAACCGTCATCTCATCTCATCTTCTCTTATCTCATCTCATCTCATCTCAACCTATCTTCTCTCATCTCGTCTCATCTTCTCTTATCTCATCTCATCTCATCTCAACCTATCTTCTCTCATCTCATCTCATCTCATCTTCTCTTATCTCATCTCATCTCAACCTATCTTCTCTCATCTCATCTCATCTTCTCTCATCTCATCGCATCTTCTCTTATCTCATCTCATCTTATCTTCTCATCTCATCTCATCTCATCTAATCTCATCTCATCTAATCTCATCTCATCTCATTTTATCTTCTCATCGCATCTCAACTTGTCGTGTCATATCTCATCTTAACTTTTTTAAATTTTCTCACTTTATCTTGTTTTATCATACATTTTTTATCTCATCTTAACTTGTCTTACCTTTACCTTTTCTTGCCTCATGTCATGTCATGTCATCTTATCTGAGCTTAGCTTTGTTTAGCTTAGCCTACCCACTAAATGGAAAGTGTGACAACTATTCTTTCTAAATCAGTCCCCTCATGAAACCTTATGAAACCTTATGCCCATATTTATTATTAAAGTTATTCAGTTAAGCACACACAATGGGACCCAGAACAATTTCAGTTCTATAATTTATATAAAAAATGTTGACTGATCCTTTTTTTTTTTCTTTCACCAAAATAGCTGCAGGTTTATTTATATGAAGCGTTGGTGTTCACAACGTGTGAAACTGTGAGTCAGCTGTGTGTGGCTGGAAAAGAGATTAAAATGTGAATAAGGAACCTGAGGCCAGAGACAGATGCGTCTGGGACAGATGTGTCAGGACAAGTTCACTGCCCCCGGTTTGATTTGATGACACACGTATAACATTAGTCCAGTGGCGAGCGGTGACCTTTGGAGCTGGGTATGCTACCTCGTCCCCATCCCCACCCTGGGCACCGACGCACGACCACCCGCCCACTACAACCCCCTCCCGCCACTACAAAGGACACGAGAAGCCCCTGACTGCAGCCTGCAGATCGGTGACGTGTTCAATGTTGGCTGTGACGTGCACAATGTTTGTACAATAACGCACACCAGAACGCCGGTGTCGGTACTTGATCTACTCGCCCTGCTCGGGGTCCTGCGACTACAGATGACATCACTACTTCACGCATTGTGATTGGGTAGGGGCTAGTTCAGTTTAGGAACAGCGGGGAACAGTAGACTGGCGTTAGACACAGCTCGGGCCTTCGGCCCTCGTGCACTTTCGGCCCTCGTGTGCCTTCGCTCATCCAGGACCCCCCCCCCCCCAAGTCAGCGGCCTCGCTCCTTAGACGCAGCTTGGGCCTTCGGCCCTCGCACCTCACAACTTTACTAACCAACTCTGTGTCAACGTGGATTGTAAAAAACACACAGCTAAGTAACTATAAAGCTAGTGTTCAACAGCGCTAGCTAGCAACATAATCCGTGACTGCTGTTTCATGCTAGCTAATGTTCGCGCAATGGCGGTAATCGCAAACCGGTGAGCTTGAGGACGCCCACATTGCGCATGTCACAGCCCACATCGAACACGTCACCAACACTGAACACGCCACCGATTCCCCTCAGACTCCATCACATCATTCCCCACAAACTCCATCTCATCATTCCCCACAGACTCCATCTCATCATTCCCCACAGACTCCATCTCATCATTCCCCACAGACTCCATCTCATCATTCCCCACAGACTCCATCACATCATTCCCCGCCGAATCCATCACATCATTCCCCACAGACTCCATCACATCATTCCCCACAGACTCCATCACATCATTCCCCACAGACTCCATCACATCATTCTCCTCAGACTCCAACACATCATTCCCCACAGACTCCATCACATCATTCCCCACAGACTCCATCACATCATTCCCCACAGACTCCATCACATCATTCCCCACAGACTCCATCACATCATTCTCCTCAGACTCCAACACATAATTCCCCACAGACTCCATCACATCATTCCCCACAGACTCCAACACATCATTCCCCACAGACTCCATCACATCATTCCCCACAGACTCCATCACATCATTCCCCACAGACTCCATCACATCATTCCCCACAGACTCCATCACATCATTCTCCTCAGACTCCAACACATCATTCCCCACAGACTCCATCACATCATTCCCCACAGACTCCAACACATCATTCCCCACAGACTCCATCACATCATTCCCCACAGGCTCCATCACATCATTCCCCACAGACTCCATCACATCATTCCCCTCAGACTCCATCACATCATTCCCCACAGACTCCATCACATCATTCCCCACAGACTCCATCACATCATTCCCCACAGACTCCATCACATCATTCCCCTCAGACTCCATCACATCATTCCCCACAGACTCCATCACATCATTCCCCACAGACTCCATCACGTCATGCCCCTCAGACTCCATCACATCATTCCCCACAGACTCCATCACATCATTCCTCACAGACTCCATCAAATCCTTCTCCACAGACTCCATCATATCATTCCCCACAGACTCCATCACATCATTCCCCACAGACTCCATCACATCATTCCCCTCAGACTCCATCACATCATTCCCCACAGACTCCATCACATCATTCCCCACAGACTCCATCACATCATTCCCCACAGACTCCATCACATTCTTCCCCTCAGACTCCATCACATCATGCCCCTCAGACTCCATCACATCATTCCCCACAGACTCCATCATATCATTCCCCACAGACTCCATCAAATCCTTCTCCACAGACTCCATCGTATCATTCCCCACAGACTCCATCACATCATTCCCCACAGACTCCATCACATCACTCCCCTCAGACTCCATCACATCATTCCCCACAGACTCCATCACATCATTCCCCTCAGACTCCATCACATCATTCCCCTCAGACTCCATCACATCATTCCCCACACACTCCATCACATCATGCCCCTCAGACTCCATCACATCATTCCCCACAGACTCCATCACATCATTCCCCACAGACTCCATCAAATCCTTCTCCACAGACTCCATCACATCATTCCCCACAGACTCCATCGCATCATTCCCCTCAGACTCCATCACATAATTCCCCACAGACTCCATCACATCATGCTCCTTAGACTCCATCACATCATTCCCCACAGACACCATCACATCATTCCCCACAGACTCCATCAAATCCTTCTCCACAGACTCCATCACATCATTCCCCACAGACTCCATCACATCATTCCCCTCAGACTCCATCACATCATTCCCCACAGACTCCATCACATCATTCCCCACAGACTCCATCACATCATTCCCCACAGACTCCATCAAATCCTTCTCCACAGACTCCATCATATAATTCCCCACAGACTCCATCACATCATTCCCCACAGACTCCATCACATCATTCCCCACAGACTCCATCACATCATTCCCCACAGACTCCATCACATCATGCTGGATGTGGCTTGACACGCCAGAAAAGACACTGCACCTCTCCAAATGATGGGCTAGCCTCGCACCATATTCATAGTAGATTGACGAGCTCAGTATAATTACCACGATTGTCAGATCCTTCCTCTCTGAGTGCCCCCGGAACGCCTGCTCCTGGGTTCCGGGGTACACAACGATGTCCCCGAGTCTCTTTAACACGTCCCTGTTTTTTTTTGACGAGCTCGTTATGTTGCTCTGTGGCTGTTCACGCGCCCTCATTCAACTAATGATGGATTCGTGTGCTGACGTGTTCCTAGACCACGTGTGTGTGCAGGGGCACGCTGGTGTTTTGTCATTGCTGTATGGAGACTGTTTAAATCTCTATAACCTGCCGTGGTCCAGACTGTGCGTTCTGTAGGAAAAAGGAGACATGGCCGACAGAAGAGTTTGCTAAGCTCTGGGCAGCCAGCTAGCCATGTATGTTTTTCGCTTGAAAGTGACGGACGAACTTCTTCGTTGATTTTGTGATGCCAAGTTCGGGGGTTGGACGTCCCCCTGCAATAATAATCCTTTTCTCTTCAAAAGCCCTCCGAGAAAACGGGACAGACCGTAGCAGCAACTAGCTCGCTAGAGGGCAGTGTTGCGCTGGTTCACAGCCAGCTTTTCTGCCCACCCAACTCCCACGCGCAGAAGACGCTGTCATAGACCACGAATACAACGGGGAGTCACAGAGCGCATGCGCGAAGTAAGCTGGCCCGCTTGGCCGCGAGCAGGACAGATGTGGCAGACTGCGGTACTGCGAGTCGGAAAACCAGACCGCAGCCGCCGTATGAAAAGAAAACAATCGAAGAAATCGAGAAAGAAACATTTAAATGACGCGTTTTAGCGTAAATAATGCTCGTGTCACTTATTGAAAATACATTTTCTGTTCAGTATTATACTGTATGTAAATTCATTATTATTATTAATTCATTATTATTGACCCTTTGCACGTGACGTCACGTCCCACTCGCGGGGAATATGAACGCCATGACGGACGGCAGGAAGTGATAGGCCGGGAAATTCAAAACCGAACAACAAAAACAAACAAAATATTGCGAAATATTGCGGCTATTATAGTTTAAATTTTAGCGATGGCTACCAATAGTCAGAGTAATGTTGTGGAGTTGTCCTGTGAAGTGAGTCGCCTTGTAGGACGGCACAAAGAGCGATATGTAGAGAAGCTAGCGATAGCAGGGTTAGCTAGCGATAGCAGGGTTAGCTAGCGATAGCAGGGTTAGCTAGCGATAGCAGGGTTAGCTACCGACCCGTACCTTCTTCCTACCCACGTGTTCACGGATCTGTACCACTATGTTACCAACGGAGTGTCCCCATACACAGGCGCTGACCTAAAAGCGTACAAAAGTCTGGATGCTGACCAGTTCTTTGTAGCTGGTTGGGCTACAGAATCGCGGTGCTACGCTCACAGCAGGGGGATGTACCTCATAATGGCAAAGGTAAGACATAGCTAGCTAGCCAGCTGTGTATGTTTTTAACCTGTTTCCCCTAGGATGCCATCAAACCTCAAATCGACTGTAACCAAAAGCAGCTCATACTTTCCTCGCCATTTCATAGCAGGCTACACAGTCTTGCCACCTAGCTAGCATTTGGCTCATTCCATAGAAAGTGTTAAGTTTGAGTCCACAACATTCAAAGGGGACAAGGAGGCATAATAAAACTGTCAGTAATGTTTTCAGTGTCTGAAGCCACTGATTCAAGTGTACTGGTTAGCATGAAGCAAAATACAATTGAATAATAAATATACAATTTGTATATATTTAGCTGTTTTTGTTAAATTACAATCATTTTCTCATGTCCACTCTGACCATTTCTCACATTCATGTAAGGTAACCTTTAAAAAATATCACATAAATCTCAGACTTTTATGGTTCTTATGAGCAAAAATACTTCCCTCTTCATATGAAATGTGTTAATTACATTAAAAATGCATAATTTTTGGTTAATATATATATATATATATTATATACTGTATGTAAATTCTCTCGTCATTTTCAAATGCCTTGGGCACGCACCGCATTTATAGCTTATTATTACCGCGCGCCACTGCTTTATTCTGTTTATGTGTGCAATAGAGAGTTTTATTATTTTATTTTATTTTGTGTGCATGAAAAACCTACCAATTTAACTATTACGCCTGTCAGTGTGTGTATGTGTGTGTGTGTGTGTGTGTGTGTGTGTGTGTGTGTGTGTGTGTGTGTGTGATTTACATCACAGCCTGCACTATCACCAGCACTAACCCACCTCCTAACCCAGAACACAACCACAAAAGACATGAAAACAAAATCAGGGGGAGAAATATCTGCCTGAGTAAACCACGGGGGAAAACCGTGGGTCTCAGTATGTCTTTGACTTCATAACGTCTCTATGTAGAGGGCACATAGAGACGTTATGTGACTGCATTCTTGCACTGAAGCAGAGTTTTAATCTTGACAGAGTCGAATAAGGATGTTGTTATTCAGTGTTGTTCGTTTAATGTAGCGCTGGCACTTGTTTGGGTTCAGTTTTAGCAGCCTAAAAGCAGCTGCAGACACACCTGTGCAGAAACCGACCACAGAGTCAGATACCATCTCGGGTTATATGCCGTCACAAGTCCAATACTGTTATCTGCAGCACAAACAGGAAGCACCGGTTTGGGTGTCCCATATGACAAGTGCTGTCTCAGCACTGCTCTAATTCCCTTTTTCCAAACGAAACACAAACCTGTAGAAGAGTATAGCAGTCTTATAATAATGATGATGATGATGATGATGATAATAACTTTATTTATTGAGCATTTTTCTAAAACAAATTTACAAAGTGCTTTACAATTTCTATTCCGTTGCCCACCAACATGGGGATCGCCGGTTCGAATCCCCGTGTTACCTCGGGCTTGGTCGGGCTTCCCTACAGAGACAATTGGCCGTGTCTGCGGATGGGAAGCCGGATGTGGGTATGTGTCCTGGTCGCTGCAATAGTGCCTCCTCGTGTCGGTCAGGGCGCCTGTTCGGGAGGGGGGGGGACTGGGGGAATAGCATGACCCTCCCACGCGCTACCTCCCCCTGGCGAAACTCCTCACTGTCAGGTGAAAAGAAGCGGATGTATGGGAGGAGACATGTGGTAGTCTGCAGCCCTCCCCCGGATCGGCAGAGTGGGGTAATTAGCCAAGTACAATTGGGGACAAAAAGGCAAAATTAAGAATAAGACCAATTAAGTAAGAGTAACAATAAAAACAGTATAAGTAAATAAAAACAAATATCAAACATTTGCAAAAGCTTTAATAAAAAGAAAGGTTTTAGGACGAGATTTAAAAGAGCAGCACGATTTCGTAGATTCAATTTCGTGATTATGACACGAAATCTCGTGATACCCAGTTGTGAAGGAGATACGGGGAGTTTTGTATTGATATAAACAGGTGCGTCGTCGAAGAGTGTCCGCATGATCAGGCCTCTATACTGGCAGCCATACCAACATGTACCCCCCTTCACTGTGAAGCACTTTGGGTGTCTAGATGAAGTGCTATATAACTGTAATCCATTATTATTATTATTATTATTATCTCATTATCAGCTGCTTCTCCGGGGTCGCGGTGGCAGCAAGCTAAGTAGGGCACTCCGGACGTCCCTCTCCCCAGCAATGCACTCCAGCTCCTCCTGGGGGATTCCAAGGCGTTCCCAGGCCAGATTGGACATGTAGTCCCTCTAGCAAGTTCAGGGTCTACCCCGGGTTCTCTTCCCAGTTGGACGTGCCCAGAAAACCTCCAAAGGAAGGCGCCCAGGAGGCATCCTAATCGGATGCCCAAACCACCTCAACTGGCTCTATCGACACGAAGGAGCAGCGGCTCTACTCCGAGCTCCCTCCGGATGTCCGAGCTCCTCACCCTATCTCTAAGGCTGAGCCCAGACACCCTAGGGAGGAAACTCATTTCAGCCGCTTGTGTCCACGATCTCACCCTTTCAGTCACTACCCAAAGCTCGTGACCATAGGTGAGGGTTGGAACGAAGATTGACTGGTAAATTGAGAGCTTTGACTTCCGGCGCAGCTCCCTCTTCACCACAACGGTCCGGTACAACGTCCGTATGACTGCTGATGCTGCACCAGTCCTCCTGTCAATCTCCCGCTCCATCCTACGCTCACTCGTGAACAAGACCCTGATATACCTGAACTCCTTCACTTGAGGCAACAACTCATCCCCAACCCAGAGGAAGCAGTTGATATAATATTATACAATAATATATTATTATTATTATCCATCCATCCGTTATCCAAACCGCTTATCCTGCTGTCAGGGTTGCGGGGATGCTGGAGCTTATCCCAGCATACATCCCAGACTGTTTTTTGGTGGTCAACTGCTGAGAGACCATCATGTAACTCAGAGGTCAGAGGTTACTTTCCCGCAACAGTCAGTTGTTGCGTCTCCATTAAGCCAATGTGTGCAAAAATTTGATGTTTTGTATGATTTGTATGGGAAAACAATGAAATGGAAACACCAAATGAAAAAAAAAGTCCCAAAACCGCAAAAGTTTATACTGCGTTCGGTGAGATGGTTTTTTGCTTTTGTCAAAGACTTCGTGCACCAAATGACCGATGGGAACGCATTTGCTGAATTAAAAAGTGAAATGCAAATGGAAAAACATCATGTGATCAGCTGTCACTTCATCTTAGCTGGTCCATCTTGGGTATCATCATGGGTGTTGGTATATGGAGACACGTCAAACTATGTTCACGGTTTTACTCGCCTAAATAGATCTGATGGAAACAAAAATAATTCACATTTTACTTTTTTGTAACCTTAGAAAAGTTTAATTAAAATTAACATGACAGTTGAATGGAAATGCCCAAAGTGCCAATCAACAACCGGTGTGCCTCTGAGCAAAAAATTGAGCTCCAAACCCCTGACTTAATTTATGTGGCTCTGGATTTTATCCATCCATCCATCCATCCATCCATCCATCCATCCATCCATCCATCCATCCATCCATCCATCCATCCATCATCTATCCATCCATCCGTCCATCCATCCAGCTAGCTAGCTAGCTATCTATCTCATCATCAGTGGTCACTCGAAGCGAGTATGACTGTCCTGTCCACTGGGTTGTCTACTTGTGGGTCTTCAGATGGCTGTAGAGGCCGATCTGCGATCCATATACTTTGGTGCAGTGTGGACAGGGGGAAGTGGTGGTGGTTGAGCCTTTCCCTTTCTCTCCTTGCAGTGCTGTTGCTTTTTTTCTGCGGCACAATGGCGTTCCTATCCAGTGCAGTATGTTCCCAGTTGCTCAATGTGATGTTGAATTTCTTCACACTGGTCTTGATATTGTCCTTGAAACGTTTCTTTTGCCCTCCAGGAGCTCGCTGTCCTTCCTTCAGCTGGGAGTACAGGATCTGGTTGGGGAGATGTGTGTTAGACATGCGGAGGACATGGCCTGTCAAGTGGGGTTGGTGCTGCATTATTGTGGTGGTGATTCATGTTGGCTTCTTCCAAAACGCTGATGTTGGCACGTCTGTCCTGCCAGCTTATCTGCAGGATCTTTCGTAAGGATCTTTGGTGGTATTGTTCCAGGGCTCTCAGGTGCCTGCTGTAGGTGGTCCATGACTCTACTCCATACAGTAGGCAGCAGGGTGGGCAGAAGAACAGCTCTGTAGACCAGGATTTTTGTTTGGCATTTAGGTCTCAGTCTTCAAAGACTCTTCCTGAGACTGTCGTAAGCACCACTGGCACAACTCAGGTGATGGTTGACCTCAGAGTAGATGCCAGCTTTTGAGAGAGAAGGCTGCTGAGGAAGGGGAAGTGATCAATGTTTTTAACCAAGAGTTCTTAAGCTCCCTAACCCATCTCTGGATGACCACATTGGCTCTGGAGTAAGCTACTCTTTTAGCCCTGCAGGTTAAATCATTTTGCCAGGCACAAAAAGCTTTCCTGTTCTTGGAGATGAACTGCTCTATCTCAGTGTCATTCTCATCAAACCAGTCCTGCAGTTTTCTGGAGTTGTACACAAGGGTGGTTTTGCAGGTGTCAAGGATGGTGGATTTGTGCAGGCTCAAGTACTTCTCAGTGTCATCAATATATTCCTGTTGGAGGGTTTCCCCAAGACAGGCCTGAAGTCACTGATGGGTGGCAGTTTTATTCAGGCATTCAAGGATCACTATTGGCCGGATCTGCTTTTGAACCCTCCTCTTCCTCTTGAGTTTGATGGACATCGTGGAGCAGATGAGGTGATGATCTGTCCAGCAGTCATCTGCATCAGTCATGACCCTTGTGATGTTCACGCCGTGGCGGTTCCTGGTTTGTATAATGACACAGTCAAGAAGATGTCACTGTTTTGGGCGGGGGTGTTTCCAAGATGCCGAAACAGAATGTTAGTGATGGTGAGGTCATGCCGAGCACATTTGCTAAGAAGCAGAACTCGATAACTTCCTTTCCTTTAGTGACTTTAGTGCCCTTCCAGAGGCATTGAAGTTTCCTATGAGAATAAGCTTTTCCTCCTTGGGGATCCTTGACAGTGTCTTGTCTAAGCAGGCATAGAAGGTCTCTTACTTCCTCTTCAGAGACTAAAGTAGGGGCATAGGCACTCACACAACTCACAACAACATCTAGTTGTTGGCAACCACCAGACAAATGGTCATGAGACGCTCACTGATCCCCACAAGAAGTTCAGATAGGTAGCTGATGATCTGGTTCCTGATGACAAACCCAACGCCATGGATTCTGGGCTAATCAGCAGCTTTTCCTTTCCAGAAGAAAGTGTAGCCACCCTTCTCCTCCTTCACGTGTCCTTCGTTTGTCCATCGGGTTTCAGAAAGGGCAGCTATCTCAATCCGGCATCTCCACAGTTCTCTAGTGATGATCACAGCTCTCCTCTCTGTTCTGCCACTGGTTGCACTGCCCATCAATGTGGACACATTCCAGGCTCCAAAGCTCATGTTTCTATGTTTCTGACTGCATGTGGTAATCCCTCTGGATGCGGTAATCCAGTCAGGGGGTTTAAGGCAGACTAGTTTTAGGGCAACTTTTCTAGCCCCTTCCTCAGGTGGGGTGAGCAGAGTGGATCTTAAAGAAGGCTGCTCAGTCATGGATGCAGCTACCGAAGGGCTCTTTCTACCCTGTTCTAAGAGCCCAGTGACTGAATCTAGCACCTACCGCCTGATGTGCCGGCTCATGACTAGGAGCTTCCAGATCTCACAATCCTGCCCCCATCGCCACATGCAGGTCGCCATAGGACTTAATCCAGGATGTTAGGGCAGATTCCCTTTATGGAGTCCTGTGCGTGCCTTTGTTTAACGTGGGGAGATTGGTGCACAGAAAGCCACCACATGGTCCTTGACAGATCTGGATCAGGATCCAGTGGCATGGAGTCCAAGACTGGGGGCAGCCTTCATCCGCCTTCCCAGCCGTTGTGATGCTTACCTCATCCTCTCCTTGTCCCACCGTTGAGGATTTGGTTGGATTGCTCTTTGTCAGGAACCTCCCCCCTCGACCTTACCGCCATGCGTGACCCTACCAGGAGCAGAGCTCCAGGTGACATTGCTCTCAGGATCTCGGGACCACGCAAGCTTCTCCACCACGACAAGCTGACAATCCATCAATCCACCAATCTACCTATCTATCACACACACACACACACATACACACACACTATGTATAGAGCTGATGTCATGCGCTGCGTGCACAATAAGCAAGCTGCTCATTAATACGTGTCGGAGACCTCCCAGTCTCTGTGGTTGCAGCAGTCTGGAAACGTGGGTTAAAACGGACCCCGAAAGACTTGTGTGTTCATGCTAGTTGCGTCATATTTTTTAAAGGAATATTACAGGAGGCCCATCAACTTTTGTTATCGTAAAAAGAAAATATATGGGAGTGTGTTAATGGAACCAGGGAAAAATCAAACGCGGGCTGGTAGCCAGACCACATTTGATTAAAACGAAGTATCTCACTTTGGAGTCACACGCACGCACGCACGCACGCACGCGCACACAAACTCAGGCTGTAAATTGGGTGGCATGCTGCCTGCATACAATGAAGCAAAATAAATGAGCAGAGTGTGAAACCCATGAAGTTGAAGACTTTTCCCAAACTTTGTACATGTATATATGCATTTGTTGTGTGTGCTGTATGCGTGCACGTGTGTGTGTGTGGATATGTGCATTTGTGTGTGCTGCATGCGTGCGCGCGCGCGCGTGTTTGTGTGTGTGTGCACGCAACGTTGCACGTATATGTGTATTTGTGTGTGCTGCGTGCGTGCACGTGTGTGCGTATGGTTATGTGCATTTGTGTGTGCTGCACGCGTGCACGTGCGCGCGGCGTGTTTGTGTGTGTGTGCACGCAACGTTGCACGTATATGTGTATTTGTGTGTGCTGCGTGCGTGCGTGCGCGTGCTTGTGTGTCGTATCTATATAATATACAAGCAGGAAGTGAGGAAGTGGTGGATATTCAGGCAAAGAAACAGACTGGCCAACAAGCAGAAATAACGACCGACTGACAAACAGACAGACACAAAGACGTGCAAGAGGAAGCAGAAAGAGCCAGCAAAATACTAATAAATAAATAAAAATAAAACAAAACAGACAAGTAAAGTCAGAGATGGAAATATGATAACCGCTGCAGAGAGAGAGACGTATAAAGGCGGCTGGAGGGAAAGAGCAGACAGAAATGGCAAGATGAAAGCAAACGATATTTGAAGGGCAATTAGTCTGCTACAGTTATTTAGAGGGGTTTTTTTTTTCCCTCCCCCGACCCAGACTGAACGTATCCTGAACAACAACGGCAGACCAGTTTATGTCGACGAGCGTCTGCCAGTAAAAAAAAAACCCAAAAAAACGGAACGGGGGAAGTAATTGTAACCGTAGTAGAGGGTGGCTGTCTTATTTAAAATCCCATATATGGTCAAAAACAACACCAGGTTCCTCCAGCCCCCCCCCACCCCACCCCCCCCCGAAAAGAAAAAGAAATCCCTGGGGAACAAAACAGAATAAAACAGG
>NC_079222.1:6733889-6831389 GCF_029633865.1 Lampris incognitus
GATTTTTTTTTAGCAAAATCACATCCAGCCAACACGCGAAAGGTCCTTGGTTCGAAACCGGCCAGAAACATTAACTTTTTCAATGAAATCAGCAGAAAGAAAGAGAGGAACATACTGCTATAGTATATTTTGTTATATATTAACAGCATACCTGATTTATTCTTATGAGTCAACGTGTCGTCGTTTTTAACTGTTACGTTACGAGCGTCACTGCGTTGCCGTGTTGTTTGTACATTAGAAATTGTTCAATAAAAAAAAAGAGCAGACTCAAAAACTGAGCAGCATTGCAGATTGCAGGAAACCAAAAATAACATGACCACAGTGACCACACTACAACTTGACAACCAGTAGACAGAAGGCGAGGACACCCTTGAAAAACAATGCGCTTTCTGAACAGATGGCACACCGAAAAACAAAAAAATGTCAACTTAAAGAAAGCTGCTAGACAAGACATGCACATAATAATCATATATCCCCGCCAGTCCTTCTAAATTATTGTTGAGGACCAAACTGAATACTTCCCCGGTCACCTAAATCTAAATGTACCCTGGAGGAGACTGCCAGCTGAATGGCTGGTGGTGGGAATGTGAATGTATGTATGGTCGTACAGAACTTGAACCCCTTAAAGGGCCCACTTCTTTGTGTCCTGGACGATGTGGTGCAGGGTGACAACCATATGGAGAAATGTCAGTGATGTTTTACAGTCTGTTTGCGAGAGGGGAATTACAGGTCTGAAACCGGCGTCCCTCCCTTAGCCTCCATGTATATACCAGCGAGTCCTGATCAAAGATGTCGAGAGCAGAGTTACGCAAGTCACACTGAGAGCTGCACCGTGGTGGATATTCCCACATCTATTTATGATGAATTACAGATCTCGGATGCTTAGCTCCTGCAGCGGGGCCAGGTGGGGCTTGCCAAGGCTGCAGGGCCTAAATAGATAAAAATAAAAACGATTAAAATGACTTTAATAGCCGTTTTACGTAAGATGGCAAAATTTGTGTTCACGCACATGTACGTAAACAGAGGTTGTTGCTCTGAGAGATGAGAGCAAAAAAAATTGGCTGCATTGAAATTCCTCAAGGGCTGTTTTGGGATTGCGTAACTTGCTCAAGGGCAGTTTGACAGGGATGGCAGTCCTCCCAGCTCTCAAGCTCACAGTTAAAGAAAAACACCCTGCCATTCGCTGGTGCCAGGAAACCGACTTGGTTTCGACTAGTGCTGGTGGTATAGAAACTGAAGATTGAAATCCATGTATTCCCATTTTAGTCATTGTGTGTCTTTATCCGGTGTGACTGAACATGTCAGTGGAATAGGTTCTGGTTCGAATAGGCTCCTCAAACAGAACAAACTCGAACTTTCCAGATCTGCCGCCCTGTGCCTCACTGAACCCTGGCTTACTGAGCATATACCGGACACCACGCGCCATCTGCCACTTTTCCAACTCTGAGCGGGCTGTGAACGGGATCTAACAGGAAGAACATTGGATGGTGGGATCTACTTCTGTATAAATGGAGGTTGGCGTAGAGATGTTGCGATGTTGAAGAAATCATGCGGTCCTCACTTAGGGACCTTTTCTGTTCACCGCGGGAGTTTTCCTCCTTTATTCTGGTTGGCGTTTACATCCAACCGCGGGCCTAGCTAGTGAGGCATTACAACACCTGGCTGACCAAATCATAAACATGGAGCACGAACAGAGCAAACCTCTGCCACGAACTGCCAGATGCAGACGGCACATTAAGTGCCCCACCAGGGACAAAAACACACTGGATTATTGCCACAGTATATTAAAGGACGCCTATTTCTGTATCCCCCATGCAGCCTTGGGACTCAGTGATCACTGTCTGGTTCATATTCTCCCAACTTAGGGGCAGAAACTTAAATCTGCTAAGCCTGTGGTCAAGACTGTGAAGAAATGGACCAATGAGGCGAAGCTGAATTTGCAGGGCCTGCTTTGACTGCGCCGAACGGATCGTTTTTGAGGCTGCTACTACAGACCTGGACAAACTTATTAACATTGTGACATTCCACATCAGTTTTTGGGAAGACATATGTGTGCCAGCCAAAACCTACTGCACATACAACACCAATCGACCCTGGTTTACTGCAAAACTCGGGCAGCTTCATCGGGCCAAGGGGAAGGCCTACATAGGTGGGGACAGGATCCGGTACAACCAGGCCAAAACAAAGGAGATCAGAGTGGCAAAGAGCTACAGTGAAAATTTGCAAAATAGGATTTCTGCCAGTGACCCTTCATCAGTCTGGAGAGGTCTGTAGCACATCGCCAGCTACAGGAGAACATCCCCCCACACTGCAGAGAACTTTCAACTGGCTGACAATCTAAATGGGTTTTACTGCAGGTTTGATTAGATTAGATTAGATTAGATTAGATTAGATTAGATTAGATTAGATTAGGTTAGATTAGATTAGATTGTTTTATTAGCCACATGACTGAGGCCGGTGGAATTTGTTTTAATAAACCCACTTTCACACCCCTCACCCTCTCCGGCCACAACACACAACCAACTACACTCATTTCCAGCCGCTATCCCTTCCCCACCGAACCCCCACCCGCACTTAGAATCTGTGTTGAGGACATGCACCAGCTCTTGTAGGGACAGAAAACCAAGAAGGCATGGCATGTCACCCTCCTGTCTGAAAGTCTGTGCTTACCAGCTGGCCCCAATCGCCACACTGATCTTCAACAGATCACTGGAGCTGTGTGAAGTCCCTTCCTGCTTCAAAAGCTCCGCTATCACCCCGGTCCCCAAGGAACCCTGTATCTCAGGATTAAATGACTGCAGGCACGTTGCCCTGATGTCTGTGGTCACGTAATCCTTCGAGAGACTGGCGTTGGCCCACCTCACCTGAGGGATATCACAGGGCCCCCTGCTCAACCCTCTGCAGTTTGCCTGCCATGCAGGTCAGTGGATGACGCAGTCCACATGGGACTGCGCTACATCTTGCAACACCTCGACTCCCCAGGGACACATGCAAGTGTCCTGTCTGTGGTCTTCTGCTCAGCATTCCACACCATTGTCCCAGACATCCTTCACTCCAAACTCACTCGGCTCACTGTACCAGCCCCCGTCTGCCAGCGGTTTAGAAACTCCCTGACAGACAGGAGGCAGCTAGCGAGGCTGGGGAAAATCACATCCAGCGCCCAGACAATCAGCACTGGCGCCCCCCCCATGAATGTGTGCTCTCCCCTCTGCTCTTCTCCCTCTACACAAATTACTGCACCAGACCTGTTGTTTAAACTGCTGAGGTTTTGCAGATGACACAACCATCACTGGCCTCATCCGGGATGGTGACGAGTCTGCATACAGACAGGAGGTTGAACAGCTGGCCGTCTGGTGCGGTCATAATAACCCGGAGCTGAACAGGCTCAGAACTGTGGCGATGACAGTAAACTTCTGTAGGAGCCTCCCAACACTGTCCCCCCCCCCCCCGCCCGCCCCCACACTCACTCACACACACACACACACACACACACACACACACACACACACACACACACACACACACATACACCATACTCAAAAACACTATGTCTTCTATGGTAAACTTCAAGTTTCTGGGATCCAAAATCTCCCCGGACCTAAACAACACAGACACAATCACCAATAAGGCCCAGCAGAGGATGTACTTTCTCCGTCAGCTCAGGAAGTTCGACCTGCCTCACGAGCAGCGGATTCAGTTCTACACTGCAATAATCCAGTCTGTTCTCTGCACATCCATCACTGTCTGGTTCGGATCGGCCACCAAACAGGGCAGGGACAGACTACGACGGACAGGCCCCGGACTGCAGAGAAAATCGTTTGTGCCAACCTGCCCTCCATTCATACATCTACAGAGCATGAAACAAGCAGGCAACATCACTGCAGACCCATCACACCCTGGTCACAACCTGATCGAACTCGTTGACCTCATCGAGTTCGACGAACCTGAGAGCAGGATACGTGGTTCAGAAAATGGATGGATGGATCATTGTAAAAAAATAAATATAAGCATGCTGTACTCTATATTGTATACATGCATATTTTGTCATGTCCATCTACCTCATCTATATGAAGTAACCTGTTAACATATTTATTCCAGCCTCTTTGCAGGCTGCACCATTGCACTATTGTTTTCCTGTTACAACGTCATTGCTGTATTTTTTAGCAATAAACTTTTTATATACATCTATATTTGCACATAGTAGTTAACTGTTTAGTTTATGTTGTGTTGCTGTAAAGCCCCTTGAGGCAAATTTGTAATTTGTGATATTGGGCTAGGCGGCACGGTGGCGGAGTGGTTAGCGCGGTCGTCTCACAGCAAAAAAGGTCCTGGGTTCGAACCCCTGGGTTGTCCAACCTTGGGGGTCATCCCAGGTCGTCCTCTGTGTGGAGTTTGTATGTTCTGCCCCGTGTCTGCGTGGGTTTCCTCCGGGTGCCCCGGTTCCCTCCCACAGTCCAAAGACACGCAGGTCAGTAAGTTGTCCCTAGGTATGGATGTGTCGACCCTGTGATGGAGTGGCGGCCTGTCCAGGATGTCTCCCCGCCTGCCGCCCAATGCTGGGATAGAAACTAGCATCCCTAGACCCAGATTCGGATAATGGATAATGGATTGGACAATGGATATTGGGTTATACAAATAGACTTGACTGGACGACTTGACCTCGTTGTGTTTGTTTTAGCTGTATGTCTCTTCTGTGTGAAGTACATGGAGATTAATGGGGGAACCAGGGTCAAATTCTCTGTATGTGTAGGCCTAGGCATTCTTGGCCAAATAAAACGGATTCTGGTTCCGATTCTGATTAATAGATCACTTACATTACAAACAGTCAATAGTTAGGACATTTACCTATCAGGCCTTGAGTTCAGTCTCATATTCGGAGTGATTTATAATGAGCGTAACAGTAGACACAGCAGATTAAACCTCATTATACCACGGCAACAGGGAATGCTGGTCTCTGATTGGCTGGAGAGCGTGCGTTAAAACCGTACAATACACACGTAGTTTGTCTCAGGTTGGATCAATGATCTAAATTCATACGCTGGACACCAAGTCTCCGCGTAACCATAGCAACACGTTGATGCAGTAGCAAGGGCAGTCAGCGTTTACAGCTAGCTTAGCGGCTAACTATTGCGTCATAACCTTTAGTTCTGATTCCAAAACGTTCAACGTAAAATACTTTGACGCTCGTGTTGTCATGTTTTAACACTTCATTCACTTATTCAGCAACAAAGAACCAGAGGTGAACATTATTGGACCTCTGAAGTAAATTATGCGGGGGGTGTCTTGTGATAAAAGGCCGAAACACCCTGTGATGCTGAGGTACACAACTGATGATGTGTCCTGGTGGTGGCAGTGTCACCTTGGCAGACATCTCCAGTTTGATCTCCACTGAATCTGTTGCAGTGCAAACACTAGGGATGTTAACAACCAGTCCCTTTTTTGAATCTTATTGAAATTAATCATTGTCATCATATTCATTACAATAATATTTGCGTCTTCTCGCCGTCCAAAGAAATGCATGTAAGCTTAACTGGAGGCTCCTAATTGCTCAAAGGCCTAATTAATGCTGTTGTGAGAGATTTATATCTGTGTTCTGGCCACGTTATGTACTGGAGACTTGCCAAGGATTATTAATTTTATTCTATATTTTAAATCGTTATCACTATTCTTTTGTATCATTATCATTATAATTATGAAATCCAAGTGATATAACCTTGACCCATCCATATAACTTAATTTAGATATCCATATACTTTTGTTATCAGTGTTATATCCCTCTCTCACGAAGACTCACTAAGATGTGTGACTATTTTTTTAAATTTATTTTTTGACATGGTGTTGGTGGTCGCGTGGCTCGGGTCCTGGGCTCTTCCGGTGGCGTCTGGACACTGCTTGCTATCCTCCTCCTCATCGTATTCTTCATATATTTTATATTTCCATTATGATTCTGTTATCCCTTTCAATGTTGTATTCTGTGCATGGTGTAAACACAACATCCATTGCACGCTGTGCGTCTTGGGAGAGAGATCCCTCCTCTGTTGCTCCCCCTGAGCTTTCTTCCTGTTTTTCTCCCTGTTAAAGGAGGTTTTTTTTTTAAGGGAGTTGTTCCTTATCCAGTGCAAGGGTGTGAGGACAGGACGTTGTGTTGCTGTGAAGCCCCTTGAGGCAGATTTGTAATTTGCGATAGATATTGGGCTATACAAATAAAACTGGCTCGACTTGACCCTTGCTTGCCTGTAAGACTCATTTTGTTTCTCCAATAGAAGAAAGAAAAAAAAGTCACTGGCTGCGTTGTAGAGTTTTTCTGTGGCAGTACAACCAGGTCTTTTAGTTTTCCTGCCAAACCCAGAGACCCATATATAGACCAGTACATCTGGATGGATGGTCCAAAACCAGAAATGCTGTTTTTGGCCATACATTGGGTTTCATGTCTATTTCCGGTGGCTCGGTAGTAGAAACTCTCTGTGCCGCTTTACGTGATTTTTGACACTGGAATCTGAAGAAGGGGAGAGAGTCGGGCGAATCGGGAGACACGAACCGTTCCATTTGGTTTTTGTATACGAAACTACAGGTAGTGAGGTAGTAAAGCGATGTAGGCCAAATATCACCCGTGGCAGTTTTCATCCATTTCTGTTGTTTATCAGAACAAAAGTGATGATTACTGACGACATCTTGGGCGTTTCTTCTGCTTTATGGAGCGTCAGCCTCTTAACATTGTAGAGTTTCGTGCGTGCCAGTATCGTCAATTAGCTTTCAATATGGTTTTAAATCTGCGCCACTAAGATTCATTTCTATTGTCCTTTAATTGTCATATCTGGAAATGAAGACAACCAGGGTCAAGGCAAAATGAGAATACATATATTTGTCCATATATACACACTTCCGGTGTGGGAAGATGGCAGCGCAACTTCACGTTTGCCGTGGCCTCACCTAGTACCGGTGTGGGAAGATGGCGGCGAGGATTCACATTTGCGGCGGCCTCGCCCAGTACCGTCCACGGAGTGTCTTTGTCCACGTCTGCGTCTAAGTTCGTCTTTGTTTGATGGCTGGGAGAGCCGGCGCTGGATTGGCTGGGAGAGCTTGGTCTGCTGCATCCTGTGGGCCCAGGGACCATGGCCTTGGCCGGAGCTGCATACAAGGAGGTAACACTGAGGGCGGCCTGATAGGCAGGCTAAGCTAACTGCTAGCCCATGCAGACTGGCGGTTCTGATAACACCGAGGGTGGTCTGGCGGCGGCCTCACCTGGTGTTGACTCTGGTGTTTTTGATGTCGTCCTGTGGAGTGCAGGGAGGTGTGTCGAGGGTGTCTGGCTGGGAGAGCTTCGTCTCCTTCATCCGGTGGGCCCAGGGACCACGGCCCTGCCTGGAACTGCGCCCGAGGGGGAAACACTGAGGGCGGTCTGACAGGATGTGGAAGCGGGGCAGGCTAAGCTAACTGCTAGCCCATGCAGCCGTCCTGGCTGGCGTTTGTTCCCTTGGACAGTGATTTTTTTTTTTGTTTAGTGTGGATATACGTGTTAGTTTGGATATGTGTGTTCTTGTAGTTCTTCTAGTTTGTGGGTGTGTTTTTGTCTTTGTGTTGCACTGCTGTGGGCTGGGGGGAAAGTGTTCCTGATCCCTCATAAACCATCCATCAGTGTCACGGTGGCGGTCAGGTCCAGGTCAGTGATGTTTAACACTGAGTTTCCCTGAGCGTCTCTCGACATTATAGACAGTGTCCTGCAGGGGAGTATGAGGTGACTTAACCTAAAATTGGCCAGGTCAATCAATTTAAGCACTTTTTAATCCTCGTAATAGCGTGAAGAGTGTGTGCTTCATTATAAGGACAGGCCACAGGCTTTTCAAGGAGTCATAATCCTGCTTTTGGATCTGTGTCAAGGGACAACATTTCAATATCAATAGGAAAAAGACTGAATTTGTAATTTCTCTGAAATCAAATGTAACTCATTGATACAAAAAGATGATTTTTTTGGGGGGGGGGGTTAATAAACTGTGATGCAGTATGTTGTGATGTGCTGTCAAATGATGGATGTGTTAATGTGACATCACATTGTGACCGATCAGCACTGCAAACTGCTTGACGGCAGTGATCAAGGAACTAAATATTTCTATAACTAATATTGTACCACTGCAGAAAAATTTAAAAAAAATAAAATAATCAAAAACCTTAAACCTTTAAACGTGTTATTCTGCACGGGGCGTCATTTGGAGGGACAGCGTATTTTTAGTCGGGCTCTGCATCACATTATAGCAGAACAGTGCTAAAATTACAGGTCTGAACTATACACTGAGCTTCCTGTCTACGTTAAGAATCAGGGTGGTGCCCCAACAGCCGTGCTCAGACATTCCTGCTTTAATTACGCCCCATTAAGCCCTGCGTCAGGGTGTGCGCGTGCGTGCGTGCGTGCGTGTATAAATGTGTACATATGTCGGCCTGTGTTTGCGCCAACGCGTCATGCCTTGTTCCACTTCCGGGATGATACCACGTGCTCCCGCGTCCGGAGTCGTTACAATCCACCAGAAAATATTTTTTTTTTTTTTAAATCTCCTCTCACCCTTCTCCGCGGGACTCTTGTTTGGTTTGGCCCACGTATCAGACAACATACTGTGCGTTGTGTTGTGTTTGTAGTCTGAGCATGTAATTCGTGCCCCGGGTTTGGGGCACCGCCGCTTTAGGTTCACTCCGGCTCGTCACGTGCTGCAGATGCGGACGTTACTGCTACACATGTCCACTGACCGGCCCAGTGACGTCATCCGCTGGCCTATGAGAAGACAGGAGAGACCGCGGTGAAAAGAAAACACGGCGCAGCACGGCCCACTGAAAAGGATAATCATAATCATAATCATAATAATAATCATAATAATCATAATAATAACAATAACTTTTATTTATATTGCACTTTTCTGAAACGAACGCTACAAAGCACTTTACAAAGAAATAGAACAAAACAAGGCAAAAATAAGGATAAGACCAAATAAGTAGGAGTAATAATAAAAACAGTATGAATAAATATAGACATCAAACTTGTGTAAAAGTACATATATAAAATCCAGTGAGTCAAATAAATCCTTCATGAGACCGTGTAGGCCTGTTTCATGCCACAAGCAATTCACTTCCTCACTGGATTATTTTGCCCCTTATTTGTTGCAAATATTTTCGTAATGTGTGTGTGTGTGTGTGTGGTGTTAGTGTAGATAGCGGGACCGAAAACTAAAGCACTTATGATCCTAATTCTTTTTGGAGGTGGTAGGTATTGTCCCAGAAAATCGAAATTATGCATAATTATGCATCAATATGCAAAATATGCATTTTTCTAAAAATGTTTAAAAACCACCTTTCTCGGCATTTCAGATGATTCTGAGCATCTTTGATTTTTTTCACCCATATATAAAAAAAATTCTGGGACTTAGAAATGTTTTGGCATTATGCAAAATAAATGCATTTTTGCAAAAATGCACTTACGATCCTCATTTTTTTTGGAGGTGGTAGGTATTGTTCCAGAGAGGACCAGAAAAATAGCAGAAAATTCAAATATAATTATAACAATTATGCATAATTATACAAAATATGCATTTTCTAAAAATGGCTAAAAACCACTTTTCTCGGCATTTCCGATGATTCTGAGGGGGAGGGAGTTGGAGTGGGGGGGGGGGTTTAGGGGCAGGGGGAAGGCGGTTAGCTGGCAGGATGAAGAGGAGGCAGATTTAGACGGGTGGAGAACCAAACCGCTACATTGTAGCGGGGTTCTTCTAGTATATATATATATATATATCAACACAGATACATTTTCCTGTATATGTGTTGATATTTCGCTCCTCATTAGTTGAGCACTTATAACATCTCTGACGGTTTCGGAAAAAACGCTATATATATATACACACACACACACACACACACACACACACACACACACACACACACACACACACACACACACACCCATTTCATCCATTATTCAAACTGCTTATGCCGCTCGCGGGGTCGCGGGGCTGCTGGTGGAGAAGGTTTAAAGTCAAAACAGTTTAAAGAGCAGCATTCAAAACACACACACACACACACACACACGAAACTATCCCTTGCAGCGCAGCTATGTGCAAATGGCCCTGTAAAACACACCCCTTAAATATGCATAACATCCCAAATAAATCACATAACATCAGTATGTACATTACATATATAACCCAGTGACTGAAGTAATCCTCTAAAAGAGGATTGGGTGGAAGGCCCAATGTGAGCCGGCTGAAGTGGGCTGCAGGGGCTTTGGGGTTCCGGGTCCTGGGGTTCCGGGGGAGTATGTGGGCTGCAAAGAAGAAGAGCCATTCGGAACATCCTGGAAACTGCTGAAAAGGCTTCCGGTTGGCTCTGAGTGAAGAGGGGTGACGCGTGACGTAAGGCGCTACCTGCACACAAGTCGCACCTGATGAACCCGGGTTCGTTACCGACGGTGTGTCCAGGTTGCATCACACGGTGCGTCAAAGAACAAAGAACTGAGACATCACACAGTTTTAGAAAAGGAGAGAGGAAAGAAATCCAAGTAGAGAAAGCAAAAAAACTAATATACAAAGTAAAGAAAAAAAGTAATCAAAGTAAAAAGAGTCCAAATTAATATGAAAAATGTTTTTATGCATGGTCAACAATCCAGGCAAGGAAATCAAAGAAAGTTCAATCAGTTCATCTGGACACAACGTTTAGTGGGAGAAATGTGAAAGTAAAAAGTAATAAAAAGTAATGAGTGGAACAATAGGCTGGGATGCCATGTTGGAAACAATTTATTATGTTATGTACTACACGTTACACGACTGTCATACATTTACATGTGATGATAACATTTGCAAAACTGTAACCCTGATGGCGCTTGGGCGGTCCGCTCCTGTTTGCCGGATCTGGGCCAGAACCGAGCCATAGCAATGCCGCATGTGCCACATATTTGCCAAAGGTGGCCCATATTTGTTTTTTGATATTTGGGCCATATTCACTTTTTACCACACGGGCCACTTCAGGGTCACATCCAGATCACATGTTACCCAGAGCACCGCATCTTTGCCAAAAAAGGCCCACATGTGATTTGGCATATTTGGGCCATATTTGCTATTATACATGTGGGCCACTTCAGGCTCACATCCATTTTGTCAGGGCCAGAGGAAGACCATCAGTGCCGCATCATTGCATGAAGTGGCCCACATCCGGATGCTATCTGGGAAAGCAACAAATTTAATTGATAAATCGTGAGCATCAACAATAGCAACAGCAGAAGACAGATGGGTTGGAGGACTTGTTGGACTGGGCCCATTGACCGCCGATATAAAATACCTTTACAGTTGCAGTAGGTGAAGAATTCATCTTTCGTGTGTGTGTTTGTGGGGGGGGGGGGCATGTGCATCCACTGTGGTGGCCATTTGAAAAACTTTCCTTCAACCATCCATCCTTTATCTGTCTGGATTTAGGTCCTTCACCCATTAAGCTACCAGATCACACACTATTACAGCTAAAGACCTCTTGGCCTTTTGGATGGAGAATTGTTAAGGCAGCGTGCATGCTGGGAAATGTGCAAATGTCGTCATTATACATACAGATTGAGGGATTTATTCTGTGTCAAAAATGCCTTGCCGTGTTCCCACCGGCTTGGTCGGGCGTCCCTGTAGACACAATTGGCCGTGTCTGCGGGTGGGAAGCCGGGCCCTATGTGTCCTGGTCGCTGCAATAGCGCCTCCTGTGGTCGGTCAGGGCGCGTGTTCAGGGGGGGAGGCGTGATCCTCCCACGCGCTACGTCCCCCTGGTGAAACTCCTCACTATCAGGTGAAAAGAAGCGGCTGGCGACTCCACATGTATCGGAGGAGGCATGTGGTAGTCTGCAGCCCTCCCCGGATCGGCAGAGGGGGTGGAGCAGCAAGGAGTGGGGTAATTGGCCGAATATAACTATGGAGAAAAAGGGGGAAAAAAACTCAAAAAAAAGAGAAAAAATGCCTGTCAAAGTGAAGACAAAATTCAGCATATCCAAGTAGGAAAATTCCCAAAATAAGACATTTCACCAAGGTAAGATTTCTTTAAACAAAATAAAATCCACTTGTTTACAGAAAAGAAATCTTGTGACAAGCTGCATTTCTCTGATTTTAAGATATTCCATTTAGGTTGAAGCACAACTTAAGTTTAATTATGCAATGATTAGGTAAAACCAATCAAAGCAATGTCTTGTTTTACCTCTTTAATGCGATCTTACACAGTTCTCGAGGAGTAACTGATTCTTAAAACAAGATGACTAAATGTCTAAATTAATGACAAAGATTCAGACTGTAGAGCTTTCCTAAGTATCTGTATTCTTGTATAATTATGAACGTACCAAAGCCGAGCACAAGGTGACGTCATGAACTCGAGACAAAATCATGCCAAGTGGCAAAATAAAGTCAAATTACACAGTACGTTTTCATTTTTCTTTTTAAATGCTCAGATCTTTGCGTATTACGGAGCCGTAGTAGGGACGTGGTGGGGGGGGGGAATTAGGGAGCAGTTTTGCGTTCCCTCGCTTGTGAAGTGTCTGCTAAATATTAATGTAACTGTACAGTAAGTTTTGCAACTCTGCTAAAACCTTTTCACCAGTGAAAAAGACAAAGTTAACTTCCGGCTGGTTCCTGGGTTCATCATCATCATCATCAGATCATTCAGCGTTAGGTAGGAGGTGTACATTTTAACGATTTATTTATTTATCTAGCTATTTGTGTGAAATCGCTTTGGATAAAGTGTCTGCTAAATATTAACGTAACTGTACAGTAAGTTTTGCAACTCTGCTAAAACCTTTTCCACCTGTGAAAAAGACAAAGCTAACTTCCGGCTGGTTTCTGGGTTCTTCGTCATCATCATCAGATCATTCAGCGTTAGGTAGGCGGTGTACATTTTAACTATTTATTTATTTATCTAACTATTTGTGTGGAGTCGCTTTGGATAAAGTGTCTGCTAAATATTAACGTAACTGTACAGTAAATTTTGCAACGCTGCTAAAACCTTTTCCACCTGTGAAAAAGACGAAGCTAACTTCCGGCTGGTTTCTGGGTTCTTCGTCATCATCATCGTCAGATCATTCAGCGTTAGGTATGCGGTGTACATTTTAACGATTTATTTATTTATCTAACTATTTGTGTGAAGTCGCTTTGGATAAAAGTGTGCTAAATATTAACGTAACTGTACAGTAAATTTTGCAACTCTGCCAATACCTTTTTCACCTGTGAAAACGACGAAGCTAACTTCCGGCTGGTTCCTGTGTTCATCATCATCATCGTCAGATCATTCAGCGTTAGGTAGGCGGTGTACATTTTAACTATTTATTTATTTATTTATCTAGCTATTTGTGTGGAGTCGCTTTGGACAGAAGTGTGCTAAATATTAACGTAACTGTACAGTAAGTTTTGCAACTCTGCTAAAACCTTTTTTACCTCTGAAAACGACGAAGCTAACTTCCGGCTGGTTTTTGGGTACTTCGTCATCATCGTCAGATCATTCAGCGTTAGGTAGGCGGTGTACATTTTAACGATTTATTTATCTAAATATTTGTGTGGAGTCGCTTTGGATAAACTGTCTGCTAAATATTAATATAACTGTACAGTAAATTTTGCAACTCTGCCAAAACCTTTTTCACCTGTGAAAAACACAAAGTTAACTTCCGGCTGGTTTCTGGGTTCATCATCATCATCATCATCATCAGATCATTCAGCGTTAGGTATGCGGTGTACATTTTAACGATTTATTTATTTATCTAGCTATTTGTGTGAAATCGCTTTGGATAAAGTGTCTGCTAAATATTAATATAACTGTACAGTAAGTTTTGCAACTCTGCTAAAACCTTTTTCACCTGTGAAAACGACGAAGCTAACTTCCGGCTGGTTTCTGGGTTCATCATCATCATCATCATCATCAGATCATTCAGCGTTAGGTATGCGGTGTACATTTTAACGATTTATTTATTTATCTAGCTATTTGTGTGAAATCGCTTTGGATAAAGTGTCTGCTAAATATTAATATAACTGTACAGTAAGTTTTGCAACTCTGCTAAAACCTTTTTCACCTGTGAAAACGACGAAGCTAACTTCCGGCTGGTTCCTGGGTTCTTCGTCATCATCATCGTCAGATCATTCAGCGTTAGGTATGCGGTGTACATTTTAACTATTTTATTTATTTATCTAGCTATTTGTGTGGAGTCGCTTTGGACAAAAGTGTCTGCTAAATATTAACGTAACTGTACAGTAAGTTTTGCAGCACTGCTTTCGATAGCCGGCTCACTATTCTGTTACCAATGCAGCCATCAGGTTGGGCGGGAAAACGTCAATGTCTGGCGGGCTCCGTCTTTTGTCACAAATGTAAACTACTAATGAGACTCGTTAGCCCCTAGCTAACGGGTCTGACCCTTTAGCCGAGCGGTCAGTGATGTCGCCTTGTGGTGAAGTAAACCCCGTATCGAATCCCGCACCGGGCAAGAACATAACCGGTTACACAAGTTATCCAAGCAACAGCGGGTCTTGCTCGATGTCCCGCTCCAGTCGTTTGAACTATTTTTTATTTATTTGTTTATTTATTTAACTATTTGTTAGAAGTCGCCTTGGATAACTGTGTCTGCTAAATGTTAATGTAACCATACATGTCTGCTAAATGTTAATATAAATGTAAAGTAAGTTTTGCAACATTGCTTTCGGTAGCCGGCTCACTATTCTGTTAGCGATGCTTTGATTTAACGCTTGCAAAGTGGAGGTTATGTTCTTTGTTTCTAATCAAGATAATCTGGAACTATGGAGGAGGATTTAGAACATTTCCTGCGGTCAAGGGAAGTCGCAGAAGAGAGCATGCAGTTAATGAAGAGGGACAAGGTATGCTTTTCGCCTCAGTTTTAAAGCAACGCCGAGTAAATCAATATAAAGCAGGGCTCAACAAAGAGCTCGAAGGACAGATTTTTTTACTTATTTCCACTGTCATTGTAGCCAAAATAATTTTTCGAGTGATTTGTTTCCGTGTTACTTGTTAATTCAATTGTTAATTTCATTAATGTTTTATAATGGCTCATTAACTTAATCAAACACAGGTCATGTTGTTGATATTCACATAACTCTATCACATTTTAATGAAAGACCCAGGTGTAAGGGTGTTTTTAGCTCAGGGACCTACACTATCAATCATTTGACCTTTGATCACATGAGTAACTTTTTGTGTTAATCTATACAATTATATAATAATTGTTCCTAATTTTTTTCTCACCATGTCCCTAATACGGCTCCGCTGACCTGCACCGCTGCCTTTTTTTTTCTTTTTTGTTTTAGACGTTCAGATCATTTTTAGGACTAACTTGAGTTTGGACGTCATCTTATTGGCTTCTCCGACTAATTAGAAGGCAGTAAGGCCAATAATTTTTGAAGCATATTATTGGCTTTTACAGTTTGTTCCTCACCCATTTTTTCACACGTTAATTCGTGGGTGGGTTCATTTCGTTGCAAACCTGGTGGATTAGATCAAGCTGGGACGGGGCCCAGGAACTGATCTTGCTCATATGGCTGGACATTAAGTCAATGCCATCATCAACACAAACACACATTTATTAAATAAACCACAAGAGACAGAGCTAGGGCGGGTGGGAGAAGGACTATAATGACACACCATTCAGCTTCGCCAGTGTTATAATAAGACGGAAAGAAAGAGAGAGACAGGGAGACGGAGCAAGGGGAGGGAGAGAGAGCGAGAACGAGAAATAGGATAAAGAACTGAATCAAGTGCAACTGGACTTGGTTATATATCCGTGAAGACGTTTCGCCTCTCATCCAAGAGGCTTCATCAGTTCGTGCCTTTCTGACTAGACCAAGCTAGTCTGACTGGCTGCTGATGAGACTCAGATATTTAGCCTCTTTGGAGTCGTTATCAGAGCTATTGATGTCCATGGCTCTTTTATGTTCCGATGTTTAGCAACGACAGTCGTTGGAGGTGTTATTTTCGACTTCGTTAGTGCTCCATTCAGTGGTCATGAGCACTAACTAATGGAGCATAATGTGTGTGTGTGTGTGTGTGTGTGTGTGTGTGTGTGTGTGTGTGTGTGTGTGTGTGTGTGTGTGTGTGTGTGTGTGTGTGTAAGTTTCTAATGCTACAAGGAATACAAAGTAGATTCTCAAAGTGTAGTAGTACTGACTTAATTGATGTGATGTCTCAGAGCATTTCAAGACCACACGGAATAAAAAAAATTTCACCATTTTACCCCGTTTATCTGCACCAAGTTTTCATTTGTGAATCGTTGTGTGCCAAAAAATTCACATAAAAATATTGCCCATTTTATTTGCATTCTAAAGAATCCTGTGTTTTATCTTCCTGGAAAAGGCATCAAACTCATTGTTACATCCCTTTGCACATTTGGATGGGCATCAAGAAAAATGTCCATTAATAATTTGATATGAATTTCCCCCCTCCCTCCTCTTATCTACTACTACTCCTACTTTCAGCCACTCCTGTAAGGGGTCGCCACAGCGGACCATCCGTTTCCATTTCTTCCTGTCCTCTGAATCTTCCTCTTTCACACCAGCCACCTGCATGTCCTCCCTCACCACATCCATAAACCTCCTTTTTGGCCTTCCTCTTTTCCTCTTTCCTGGCAGCTCCATATTCAGTATCCTTCTCCCAATATACCCAGCGTCTCTCCTCCACACATGTCCAAGCCATCTCAGTCTTGCCTCTCTTGCTTTGTCTGCAAACCGTCCAACCTGAGCTGTCCCTCTAACATACTCGTTCCTAATCCTGTCCTTCTTCGTCACTCCCAGTGAAAATCTTAGCATCTTCAACTCTGCCACCTCCAGCTCCACCTCCTGTCTTTTCGTCAGTGCCACTGTCTCCAAACCATATAGTATAGCTGGTCTCACTACCATCTTGTAAACCTTCCCTTTAACTCTTGCTGGTACCCCTCCTGGTTCCTCCCTCCTCTTATAAAAATATAAATGCGTATATACACACTCTGCAATATCAGGGATGCGGTTGCATCCGTGGCTGTTTCCATCCAAAAACACTCTTTTCTTTCCTCCAAACTAGCAGCTAAAACAATGGTTGGAGTTTATTGCTTTTGAGGAGGGGGACAGTTTTGAAAATTCTATAATGTGTGACAGACTGCTTTACCAACTGTTTCCCAGTCATTAAGGACTTAGGTAGATGTATTTTGCTGAAGGAATTGGCGGTTCCACCAGTGTACACTAGGGGTTGGACAAAATATCGATATCAATACAGGAATGTATTGTATGACTTCCTCTTGTGATATGTTATTGATACACTGGCGCCAAATATCGATATTATTAAAATACGCATGCGCTGTCAACGGATTCCCTCACCAATTTGACTTACCAGAGTCACTACTTTATGACTCCTCGTGGTGGCGCTTATCAAACGAATGAGGGTAAACTTGGGGTGAAGAAGAAGAAGCTCACTGTGGGAAAATGGCGGTCGGTGTGGGCAGCAGAGGAAAACAAATCATAGAGGAATCGTCATCTTTTCAATTGCAAGTCTGGGCCCACTTTTAGACCATGAACATGTATAGCCACCTTGTTCGTCATCATCCTGACCTCGTTGTGGAGAAAACGGCTAACGTGAGCACAACTGGAAGTCAGCCAACAATAAATACGATGTTTAAAGTAAAGCTTCCTTTTACATCCCCGAGGACTACCGGTATTACTGATTCTATCGCTGGGTTTATTTGTAAGGACCTTCGGCCATACAGTGTAGTCGAAAATAAAGGTTTTCGCCGAATGCTTCAAACACTGGAACCAAGATATGAAATACCGAGTCGAAAATATTTCACTAAAAAAGCTTTTCCAGTGTTGGATGCGGAGACGAGAGCAAAGGTGTGTACTTTTTAATGTGTTTACTTTGTGGGGGGGTTTGGACGTGTATTTTTTTGCATTAATGTATTTGTTTTGTTTTTGGGTTTTTTTTCTGTAAATTTAATTTACACAGATTGAAAATAGTGTAACGACCACGGATGACTAGACTCGTTAGCCCTTGGCTAACTGGTCGGCCCCTTTAGTTGGCTGGCTAGCACAGTTGCCCATGCTGCGGGAGACCCGGGTTCTCTTCCCGGCTGCCCCTGAATTCGCTACATTGGTGCCGGAAGTGGGATGGTGGGACCGTGAGGCCATCGGAAGCATGCACGCCCAGTGGCATGAGGGAGCTGATATGCTGAAGCGCGGGGACACGCTTCCCAAAGGAGGGGGGTAGTGTAACGACCACGGATGACTAGACTCACTAGCCCTTGGCTAACGGATCGGACCCTTTAGTTGACTGGTTAACGCAGTTGCCCGTGGTGCCACGTCAATCCACGTGGCGGAAGTCCACTCTGGCAAACAAGATGGACAAACTGCTACTCCGAAACGGAAAAAACTCAGACTTCTCCAGTTCTGCCGCCCTGTGTCTCACTGAAACCTGGCTTAGTGAGCATATAACGGACAGTACCCTTCATCTGCTGCCACAGTTCCAACTCCTCCGGGTGGACCATGAAATGGAGCTGTCGGGAAAAGAACGGGGTGGCAGCATATGCTTCTACATAAATGAAGGACTGTAAACCATTCTATTCACCACAGGAATTTTCATCATTTATTCTGGTTGGTGTCTGTATCCCACCCCTGGCCTGTGTTAAAGAGGCGTTATAACACCTGGCTAATTAAATTACAAACATGGAGTGCAAACATCCCTACTCATTATCCTTGGGGATTTTAGGAGAAAAAAATCTCAGCCACAAACTGCCATAATATAGACAGCATGTTTAAGGTCCCACCAGGGACAAAAACACCCTGGATCATTGCTACACAATATTAAAGGATGCCTAACACTCTGTTCCCTGTGCAGCCCTGGGCCTCGCTGATCACTGCCTGATTCATCTTATCCCAAACGAGAGGCAGAAACTAAAATCTGCAAATCCTGTGGTTAAAACTGAGAAAATGGACCATTGAGTCAAAAGTGGAGGTCCAGGCCTGCCTCTACTGTACTGACTGGAGTGTTTTTGAGGCTGCATCTACAGACCTGGACAAACTTACTGACACTGTGACATCTTACATCAGCTTTTGTCAAGACATATGTGTGCCCACCAAAACTTTCTGTACCTTCAACAACAATCAACCCTGGTTCTCAGCAAAGCTCGGGCAGCTTCGTCTGGCCGGAAGCTTACAGGACTGGAGATAGGATCTGGTACAACAAAGCCAAAAATACACTCGCAAAGGAGCTCAGACTAGCGAAAAGGTGCTACTCTGAAAAGTTGAAAAACAGGTTTTCTGTCAACGACCCAGCATCAGTCTGGAGAGATTTCGAAAGAAGTTACCAACAACAGGGGACCATCCCCTTACACTGCAGGGAACCATCAACTGGCTGACGATCTAAATGGGTTTAACTGCAGGTTTGATAAGCCCACTTTCAGCTCTCACCCTCTCTGGCCGCAACACACAACCAACTACACTCCCTGCCAGCCACGTTCCCCTCCCCACTGAACCCCCACCTGCACTCGGGATCTGTGTTGAGGACGTGCACCAGCTCTTCCAGAGACAGAAGACCAGGAAGGCACTGGGCCTGGATGGCGTGTCACCCTCTTGTCTGAAAGTCTGTGCTGACCAGCTGGCCCCCATTTTCACACTGACCTTCAACAGATCAATGGAGCTGTTTGAAGCCCCCTCCTGCTTCAAGATATCAACTATCATCCCATCTCGGTCCCCAAGAAACCCTGTATCACAGAATTAAATGACTACAGGCCCATTGCCCTAACGTCTGTGGTCATGAACTCCTTCGAGAGACTGGTGATGGCCCGCCTGAGGGAACTCACACGCGCCCTGCTCGACCCCCTGCACTTTGTTTACCGAGCAAACAGGTCAGTGGAGGACGCAGTCAACATGGGATTGCACTACATCTCCCAGCACCTCAACCCCCAAGGGACATACTATGCAAGGTGGGCATCCAACATCCAACATAGACACAATCATCAAAAAGGCCCAGCAGAGGATGTACTTTATCTACCAGCTCAAGAAGTTCAACCTGCCTAGGAAATGCTGATTCGGTTCTGCACTGCAATAATCCAGTCTGTCCTCTGCACATCCATCACTGTCAGGTTTGGATTGGCCACCAAACAGGACAGGGACAGACTACAATGGACCCTTAAGTCTGCAGAGAAATTAATTGGTGCCAACCTGCCCTCCATTCAGGACTTATACACCTCCAGAGTCAGGAAATGGGCAGGCAACTTCACTGCAGACCCATCACACCCTGGTCCCAACCTGTTCCAACTCCTCCCCTTTTGAAGGCACTACAGAGCATTCTGCCCCTAAATAACCCGATATAAAAACAGGTTCTTTCCGTGGGCTGTCATTTAAATGAACACTTAAAACTGTCAAATAAATCCAACCATTTTGTATATACTGTACTCTACATTGTACATGTACTGGTATGCCCTGTCATGTCCATTTACCTCAGGCATGTGTGTAAGTAACCTGCTAACATTTAGTTCAGCTTCTCTGATATATTCTATGCACCATTGCACTTTATCGCCTCTAATTTCACCTGTATGTAGTCAATCCTTATGTATATATCTGAAGATTGTTGTGTTGTAGTGTTATTATTCTATGTTAAGTAAACCGAGAGAGCCATGAAATCAGAGTCAAATTCCATGTAGTGCAAACCTACATGGCCCATAAGCATGGTTCTGCGTCTGAATCTGATTCTGATTCAATTCGCAGCTTAGCTGGACAATGCCACAAAAAGACAATGCCCACCAACTGTCAAAGGATTAAAGATGGCTTATAAAAGTAATTTTGTTTTTTGTTTTGTTTTTTCAAAGGAAGTGAGTCTACAACGTTGATTAAAACTAGAAGTTCATTCCACCATTTTGGAGCCAGGTTAAAAAAAAAAAGAAAAAGGTCTGGACCTAGACCTCAGCCATTTGAAGTGGACAGGGGAATCTTCTAAACGTAAAATGAAGAGGGTAAGCAGGACTTTACATGTTAATATGGGTTTATAGGTCTGTGCTGTTACTTGAGCAGGCCACATCTCCTTATACTCCTGTCTACTTTCTTCATCGCTATGACTATCCCACTTCTTCTTTGCCAACTTCTTTCTCTGTATACTTTGCTGTACTTCCTCATTCCACCACCAGGTCTCCTTGTCTTCCTTCCTCTATCCAGATGACACACCAAGTACCTCCCTCACTATTTCTGCAGCGGTTGCCCAGCTATCCAATTTTAGTCAGATTTAGTTAGATTATAATTTTTATTTGCACAGCTGCCATGAACAATATATTATGGCAGAAGTGATTCAATTGCAGGAGTTTGTGCCCAATGAGATGAACCCATCGGCAGCTGAACTGCTCAAACTTGAGGCAAAGAAAATTGTAGACCATATTCCCTAATACAGACATACTAGATGGACAGGTTGATGGACGAGATCAGACAGGAGTCTCCGTGGACTATGATGTTTGCAGATGACATTGTGATCTGTAGCGAGAGTAGTGTGCAGGTTGACGAGAGCCTGGGGAGGTGGAAGTATGCACTGGAGAGAAGTCGAGTGAAAGTCAGTTGGAGCAAGACGGAATACATATGCGTGAAAGAGAGTGAGGACAGTGGAATGGTTTATTAGAGGAACAATTATTAGAGGGACAGCTCAGGTTGAATGGTTTGGAGACAAAGCAAGAGAGGCAAGATTGAGATGGTTTGGACATGTGTGGAGGAGAGATGCTGGGTATATTGGGAGAAGGATGCTGAATATGGAGGTGCAGGGAAGAGGAAAAGAAGAAGACCAAAGAGGAGGTTTATGGATGTGGTGAGAGAGGACATGCAGGTGTCTGGTGTGACAGAGGAAGACGCAGAGGACAGGAAGAGATGGAAACGGATGATCCGCTGTGGTGACCCCTAACGGGAGCAGCCGAAAGTAGTAGTAATAGATCCTCGAATTCAGACATAGCTCTGCGCCTAGCTTTGTCTTGACTTACTGTTGATGTATTGTCTTGTTTTTGCTGAGTTTCATATTGTGTTTACTGATAAGTAGGGCCAGGACATGAAGAAAACCCTTTGTGAATGGCCATTGGCATAAAAAATCTCTACCCACTTGGCTGTGCATTGAGCCGTCCTCTGGTCTTGCAGGGTGTGGGTATTCCACTCGCCAATAATATTTAACAAGTGGCCTGGTAAAACAAGCAATAAAGCCAACTTGGTTCCCTCGCATGGTTAGGAGAAGGAAAAATGCTGTGGTGTCTTTAAGATGGAGAAATATGTTGGTTAATTGCTGTGGCGCTCCTGAACCTGACCAAACATCTGCGGGGTTTTGTTTTGTTTTTGTTTTTTTTGTTTTTTTTTTTGGTAACAGGTATGTATGTACATTTTTTTCAGTGTTGCAATTCCCTTTTTATGGATGTATTTTCAGGGGCAGAAGAAGTATCCCGTCAGGACACCTGTCTATGTTTTTCGTAGTATTTATATGAGAGAAGATACGGATGTTTTCAGGGGCGACAGGAGTTAAAAGGTCCCAGCAGTTGTCTGTGTGTTTTCTACTGTGTTTGTATGAGGGTGTGTCTGAGCTGGTCCGCTATGGGATATTTCTGTCTGTGAAGATGTACAGCGGTTGTCATGATGTGGTCAAAAATACTACAGAGAAGAAAAGTAGAAGAGTAGTGAAGAGAGGGGAGGAGAAGAGAAGATAATTAGAAAATTGTACAGGAAAAGAAAGCAGAAGAGGGAAGAAGTGGAGAAAAGCGAAGACGGGAGAAAGAATTGGAAACTGGAAAAGAAAGGGAAGAAAAGAATGGAAAGCTGAAGAGAAAGAAGGGAAGAGAAGATAATTAGAAAATTGTACAGGAAAGGAAAGCAGAAGAGGAAAGAAGTGGAGAAAAGTGAAGAAAGAAAGAATTGGAAAACTGGAAAGGAAAGAGAAGGATAGAATGGAAAGGAAAGGAAAACTGAAAGAGAAGGGGGAAACTGGCAAGGAGAGGAGAGTATTAAAATGAAAGAAGAGAAGAAAGTTGGAAGCTAAAGGAAAGGAAACAAAGGCAGAGGAAATAGATGAGTGAAGAGACACAAAGAAAAAACAAGAGGACGCGATGAGCGGAAAAGATAGGAAAGAGCAGGACAGGACACAGATATGAGATGAGGATGAGATGAGGAGAGAAGAGGAGCATAAAGAGAAGAGAGGGAAAAAAGGGGTGGAGGAGAGAACAAAAGCACAGACAGGAGGAATAAAGGAAAGAAGAAAGTCAACATGTGAAGGGGAAAAAAATCAATCTTTCAATTCACATTAACATTTACAACAAGATTTATTAGCAAAAAAGCAAATGACCAATATTGCAGAAGCATTTCCGTACATATGAAAAAAATACACCATATCTTCAAAAATACAGAATAAGGTAAAAAAACAAACAAAGGCAAGCCAGTGATATTCTTGACGGACGAGATGTTGTAATCAAAACAGGTCTTTCAGTAGCTATCAAAGATAGTTGAATCAGTTCATCTGGATACGTTTATTGGCAGATATGTTACATCACTCATCTAAGGGCCCAGATACACCAAACCGACTTGCAGCGACGAAGGCCGACTGTTGCATCACCTCATGTCGCCTGTCGTCTGGGCCAAAAAGTAGCACTTGAACACACTGCAAAGACTACAGCCGACGGCCAACTAGCATGTACGTTCTGCACTGATTCACTAAGCTGAACAGCCAATCAGAGTGATCTCTCTCACTGACGGGCTCCGCTGATTCAACATGCTGAATCGTCCGAAAAGCTGCCGACAGGTCCGGCTAGTGCCGACGGTGCAGGACACACTGCAAAAACTAGGGTCACAGACGCTCACCGGCAGCCGGACATTAGCCGATGTCGGCCTGGTGTGTCAGGGCCCTAAGGGACCTCTTCAGTCTAAACTGACTGTAGGTATCCCCACCCTTATAAACAATACAGTGGCGTAATGACCGAAACCAATTATCAATTTCATATGCAAATATGGGCGTGTCTAGATGAACTGATTCGACTTTTGTTGATTCTCATACCTGGATTATTGAGCATGCCTAAAGACTTTCAGTAGCTATATTTACATTTACAGATTTTCATCCATCTGAATGAATTATATCTGATTGAAATTTTCCAAATGAACTGTGCATATTTGCACCACATATGTTGGTCAATATAGTTAGTCTGAAGTAAAACTTCTGCTAATGTGAAGAGTTAAGCATCAGGTTAACGAGCCCTGTCAATACGGATAAGCACACCAGTTTCAGTACACTAAATCCATTGCGCTTTCCTCCAATCCAACTCAAAAGCTGCAAAAAACATCAGTGTATATACACTTTTCAAAGACTTTCTTTGATTTAACTACTTCATCTCATCTCATCTCATCATCAGCCGCTTCTCTGGGTTCGGGTTGCGGTGGCAGCAAGCTTTTTTTTTTTTTTTTTTTCCCCATTTTTCTGCCCCAGTTACCCCACTCTTCCGAGCCATCTTGGTCTCTGCTCCACCCCCTCTGCCGATCCAGGGAGGGCTGCAAACTACCACATGCCTCCTCCGATACATGTGGAGTCGCCAGCCGCTTCTTTTCACCTGACAGTGAGGAGTTTCACCAGGGGGATGTATCGCATGGGAGGATCACGCTATTCCCTCCAGTTCCCCCTCCCTCCCAAACAGGCGCCCCGACTGACCAGTGGTGGCAGCAAGATAAGTAGGGCACTCCAGATGTCCCTTTCCCCAGCAATGCCTTCCAGTTCCTCTTGGGGGATCCCATGGCATTACCAGGCCAGACTGGACATGTAGTCCCTCCAACGAGTTCTGGGTCTACCCCGGGGTCTCTTCCCAGTTGGATGTGCCCGGAAAACCTCCAGAGGAAGGCGCCCAGGAGGCATCCTAATCATTTAACTACAATCATTTAAGTAACAGATTTAACTACTTATATTTCATTTGTTTTTCAGTAACTCTCTTCTGATTAAGTCATTTGTTTATATGAATGTTAATATTTCCGATCAAGCCATCAGTCAGAGTGCTATCAAACTGTTCAACTGCATGTAAACATAGCTAATGTGGTGTTTGTCTATCAGACCCAGCCCAGTTTACTCATGACGATGCAAGACGCGTTAACCCAAACACAAACCAATGTATTTTCTACAGCAGCCTCACCAAACTGAGTTGGCAGTTTGTCTCAGACGGTAAAGGCTGCATTTCACTCCCGTTCAACAACAAACCGGCCTCATGTCATCCGCAGTCTCAGCCTGGCTGTACACAGTGTCATTGTGGTACACTAAGTAATACACACTGAGTTAGCCACTGGTGCTTATCCATTGTCCCCCATCTACAATACAATAATATGTGGTTTCTACTGTTGGAAAAACCCTTCTCTGTGGTTTCACCAAACTAGTGAGTTAGGATACAACACACAACCAGACAGTGGGATTACTGTGTAATAGGTATGAATTTAAGATCCGGTGAGGACTCGAGCATGATTTATGCTCAAATGTCTGCACGCTTGCGAATGTATGCATTGCAAAAATGCCGTGCAGAAGTTTAAACAAAACCTAACATATTCAAGTAAGAAAATTCCCCAAACAGGCAAATCAGTATGACAGTGCAGTAAGATATTTAAGATGGGTACATTTTATTTAACTTTAAAGTCTAGAAATCTATAAACGTGTTAAATTGATTTTAAAATATTCGATCTAGTCTGAAGAATAACTTTATAAATCATGTATTTATTGGACAAAACCACCTAAAATAGTTCCCCACAAGAATTTTAAGATAAAATAACTACATTAGATAACTCGAGGTATTTTACCTTTTTTTAAGTGTCAGGGTGCTTACTTTGAGATACTGATAGTAAATTTTTTCACCCCAAAGACAGACAATATTGCTCAGTTTCAAGTTTCTTGTTCAAAGATTGTTTTTCCTGTTTAGTGAAAATTCCTGATAAGTCTTATAATCATCCAACCATCCATCCGTTATCCAAACTGCTTTATCCTGCTCTCGGTCGCGGAGATGCTGGAGCCTATCCCACACTCATTGAGCGGCAGGCGGGGAGACACCCTGGACAGGCCGCCAGACCATCACAGGGCCAATCTACCAGTGGGTAGATAATATCTCTAAGAAAGTTTTACCAAAAATATATTGAAATAAGCATTATGAGACTAAAATCCAACAATATACCTCAATAAACTTGCCTTTTTCACAGTGGGATAATCATACATATTCAGGTCTTAATGAGATAATCATACATATTCAGTTCTTAATGTTGGTGAAGGGAACAGGTGATGAGGAGGTGATAGGAAGGTATGGAGTCAAAGAGAGAAATGTGGAAGGACAGATGGTGGTCGATTTTGTGAAAAGGATGGAAATGGCTGTGGTGAATACATATTTCAAGAAGAAGGAACACAGGGTAACGTACAAGAGTGGAGGAAAGTGCACACAGGCGGACTATATCTTATGTAGAAGACGTGATCTAAAAGAGATTGGAGACTGCAAGGTGGTGACGGGAGAACGTAGCTAGGCAGCATCGGATGGTGGTCTGTAAGATGACTTCGGAGACCAAGAAGAGGAAGCGAGTCAAGACACAGCCGAAGATCAAATGGTGGAAGTTGAAGAAGGAAGACTGTTGTGTGGAGTTCAGGCAGGAGTTAAGACAGGCACTAGGTGGTAGTGAAGAGTTGCCAGATGGCTGGGCAACCACTGCAGAAATAGTGAGGGAGACAGCTAGGAAGGTACTTGGTGTGTCATCAGGACAGAGGAAGGAAGACAAGGAGACTTGGTGGTGGGATGAGGAAGTACAGGAAAGTATACAGAGGAAGAGGTTGTCAAAGAAGAAGTGGGATAGTCAAAGAGATGAAGAAAGTAGACAGGAGTACAAGGAGATGCAGCGTAAAGTGAAGAGAGAGGTGGCAAAGGCAAAGGAAAGGGCGTATGGTGAGTTGTATGACAGATTAGACACTAAGGAAGGAGAAAAGGACTTGTACCGATTGGCTAGACAGAGGGACCGAGCTGCAAAGGATGTGTAGCAAGTTAGGGCGATCAAGGATAGAGATGGAAATGTGCTGACAAGCGAGGAGAGTGTGCTAAGAAGGTGGAAGGAGTACTTTGAGGGGCTGATGAATGAAGAAAATGAGAGAGAGAGAAGGTTGGATGATGTAGGTATAGTGAATCAGGAAGTTTAGTGGATTAGCAAGGTGGAAGTGAGGGCAGCTATGAAGAGGATGAAGAGTGGAAAGGCAGTTGGTCCTGATGACATACCTGTGGAGGCATGGAGATGTTTAGGAGAGATGGCAGTGGGGTTTTTAACTAGGTTGTTTAACATAATCTTGGAAAGTGAGAGGATGCCTGAGGACTGGAGAAGAAGCATACTGGTACCGATTTTCAAGAACAAGGGTGATGTGCAGAACTGTAGCAACTACAGAGGTATAAAGTTGATCAGACATAGCATGAAGATTTGGGAAAGAGTAATAGAAGCTAGGTTAAGAGGAGAGGTGATGATCAGCGAGCAGCAGTATGGTTTCATGCCACGAAAGAGCACCACAGATGCGATGTTTGCCTTGAGAATGTTGATTGAGAAGTATAGAGAAGGCCAGAAAGAGTTGCATTGTGTCTGTAGATTTAGAGAAAGCATACGACAGGGTGCCGAGAGTGGAGGTGTGGTACTCTATGAGGAAGTCGGGAGTTGCAGAGAAGTATGTAGGAGTGGTGCAGGATATGTATGAGGGAAGTGTGACAGTGGTGAGGTGTGCGGTTGGAATGACAGATGGGTTCAAGGTGGAGGTGGGATTACATCAAGGTTCAGCTCTGAGCCCTTTCTTGTTTGCAATGGTGATGGACAGGTGGAGTCTCCATGGACAATGATGTTGGTGGATGACATTGTGATCTGTGGCAAGAGTAAGGTGCAGGTTGAGGAGAGCCTGGAGAGCTGGAGGTATGCACTGGAGAGAAGAGGAATGAAAGTCAGTAGGAGCAAGACGGAATACCTATGCGTGAATGAGAGGGAGGACAGTGGAATGGTCAGGATCCAAGGAGTGGAGGTGACGAAGGCATATGAGTTTAAATACTTGGGGTCAACTGTCCAAAGTAATGGGGAGTGCAGTAGAGAGGTGAAGAAGAGAGTGCAGGCAGGGTGGAGTGGGTGGACAAGAGTGTCAGGAGTGATTTGCAACAGTAGGGTACTAGCAAGAGTTAAAGGGAAGGTTTACAAGATGGTTGTGAGACCTGCTATGTTGTATGGTTTGGAGACAGTGGCACTGATGAAAAGACTGGAGGTGGAGCTGGAGGTGGCAGAGTTGAAGATGCTAAGATTTTCACTGGGAGTAACGAAGAAGGACGGGATTAGGAATGATTATATTAGAAGGACTGCTCAGGTTGGACCGTTTGTAGGCACAGCAAGAGAGGCAAGATTGAGATGGTTTGGACATGTGTGGAGGAGAGATGCTGGATATATTGGGAGAGGGATGCTGAATATGGAGCTGCCAGGAAAGAGGAAAAGAGGAAGGCCAGGAGGTTTATGGATGTGGTGAGGGAGGACATGCAGGTGGCTGGTGTGACAGAGGAACACGCGGAAGACAGGAAGAAATGGAAACGGATGATCCGCTGTGGTGACCCCTAACGGGAGCAGCCCAAAGTAGTAGTAGTAGTAGTAGTAGTAGTATTCGGTTCTTAATGAGTAAATGATTATTGAAACAAGAAAACCTATTTCTGTAATTTTTATAAACTGTCAGACATATTCAGATATATCATATTTGCGTTATGTTGACACCGATGTGTACATATGTGTTTATATTCAACATTTTTTTAACAAATAACATAGGTAGTATTATGTTATGTTCCCACACTGCTTCCGGTGTGGGAAGATGGCAGTGCAAAATTCACATTTGCAGCAGCCTCAGCCAGTACCAGTGTGGGAAGATGGCGGCGCAAATTCACGTTTGCGGCGGCCTCACCCAGTACCGTGTCTTTGTCCACGGCTGCGTCTACGTTTGTCTTCGTTGGATGACTGGGAGAGCTGGCGCTGGGAGAGCTTGGTCTGCTGCGTCCTGTGGGCCCAGGGACCACAGCCCTGCCTGGAGCTGTGCCCGAAGAGGAAACACAAGAGGGCGGTCGGACAGGACGCAGAAGTGGAGCAGGCTAAGCTAACTGCCAGCCCATGCAGACCAGCAGTTCTGATAACACTGAGGCGGTCTGACTGCGGCCTCGCCTAGCCTTGACTGTGGTTTTAGTGTCGTCGTGTGGAGTGTGGGGAGGTGTGTCGAAGGTGTCTGGTTGGGAGAGCTAGCGTTAGATCGGCTGAGGGAGCTTGGTCTGCTGCATCCTGTGGGCCCAGGGACCATGGCCCTGACTTGATCTGCACCTGCAGAGGAAACACCAAGGGCAGTCTGACAGGACGTGGAAGCAGGGCAGGCTAAGCTAACTGCTAGCCCATGCAGACCAGCAGTTCTGACAGTCATCCTAGCTGGCATGCACTCCCTTGGACAGTGTTTTTTTTTTTCAGTTTAGATTATATGTGTTAGTTTGGATATACTGTGTGTTCTTGTAGTTTGGATGTGTTTGGGGAAACGATGTTTCGTTTCATTTCATGTGTGCAAGTGCATGAAATTAAATGACAAAGTGTTTCTGATCCTGGTGTAGAGTAATGGCCATGTCACAAAATATTGTATTATATTATATTATGTGGTGGCACAGTGGTTAGCGCGGTCGCCTCACAGCAAGAAGGTCGTGAGTTCAAACACAGGGGTTGGCCAGCCTTGGGGGTCATCCCAGTTCATCCTCAGTGTGGGGTTTGCATGTTCTCCCCGTGTCTGCGTGTGTTTTCTCCGGGTGCTCTGGTTTCCTCCCACAGTCCAAAGACATGTAGGTCAGGTGAATCGGCCATACTAAATTGGCCCTAGGTGTGAATGTGTGTGAATGTGTCGGCCCTGTGATAGCCTGGCGGCCTGTCGAGGGTGTCTCCTCGCCTGCCTGCCAATGACTGCTGGGATAGGCTCCAGCATCCCTGTGACCTCAATTGGGATGAGCAGCTTGGATAATGGATGGATGGATATTATATTATTATCATACTACAGCATTATTAGTAATGCTGTAGTCATAAGATACATGCACACACTTAAAGTGACACACACACACACACACACACACACACATATTGTTCAGTTAAATTTTATTCAGCATTGGTAAGTCAGAGATAGCTGCACTAACTTAAAGGATAACTCCAGCATTTTACAACCTGGGTGTTATTTTCATAGTTTTTTTTTCCATCATGCATATCAGTTACGATGTCATTTCACTCACTGACTTCATTTAGTAGATTTTGGACACAGGACCACTGCTGGACTCATCTTTACAACGCTGTCTTATGGGACAACTGAAAAGGAGTCTTAAACCTGTCCCTTAAACAACAAATGCTCAAGGGCATCAAAAACAAGGGTCAGACACAGACACAGAACATCACATAATTAAATCCGTTCAGACTTTTACAGTTTTCTGTATTTTTAGAAGCAGAGCCCCGTAAAAGGATGCTGTCACTGTTGTGTTTAGGTGACCACACACACGCGCGCGCACACACACACACACACACACACACACCGTGTGTGACTAAGTGCAAATATAAATCCTTGCCATGATTAATGATACATGCTCACCCTGAGCCAGCGGTCACCATATGTTCAGTCTAATGAAAGGGACATCACTGACGTCTGCAGTATGTCTGTGGTTTAGGGCGACGCAGGAAGCTAACATGGAGAATAAGAGCTAGAGACTCTTGCTCACACATTGGTGGTTGGGAATAACTGACTTAAGAAATATAAGATCCCCAGTATGTTTCTTTAAGTCTACTTCATGTTTAAGAAGCCACTATTTGAAGTTTAACAGCCAAGCAAATTTACCCCTCCTGACATTGACATTATCTCAGTTGGATTCTCAACATTAAAAGACAACTAGATGTAAATGTAATTTTCTGAAAGAGAAAAAAAACGAGGACATTTAACATTGTCTATGACAGGTATCTACCATACCTACGATTATTAGGACGGCATGTTGGCCCAGTAGTTAGCACTGCTGCCTCACAGCAAGAAGGTCCTGGGTTCGAACCCCAGGCCATCCCATGTCCTTTCTGTGTGGAGTTTGTATGTTCTCCCCGTGTCTGCGTGGGTTTTCTCCGGGTGCTCCGCTTTCCTCCCACTATCAAAAAAGACACGCATGTTAGGGTTAATACTCCTGAATATGCCCCTGAGCAAGGCAATGGAAAGAAGAACGAGTTGGTCCCTGAGCACTGCAGCTGCCCACTGCTCTTATACAATAGGATGAGTTAAATGCAGAGAGTGAATTTCCTTGTATGAATTTACCGATGACAATTAAAGTCTATTCTATTCTATTCTATTCTATCAAACTCTACTTAATGGTCACACCCATGTTTGCACATGAAACTGGCTGTTGGTTTCGGTCATTATGCATCTGTCACCATCTTACAATGCTGTAATTGCAACATTCCCTAATTCTCTGTGAATAGTACACATGGCAGTTGAAACAATAGTTAGAGGTCACACCCATACTTGCATATGAAACTGGTCATTGGTTTCGGTCGTTATGGTGGGGATACCTGCAGTCAGCTGAGACTGTCGGAAGTCACTTAGGTGAGTGATTAAATGTATGTCAGTAAACGTATCCAGATGAACTGATTCAACCTTCTTTGATTTGCTTACCTGGATTATTGAGCATGCATCAAGACAGATGGAAATGTGCAGACAAGCAAGGAGAGTGTGTTGAGAAGGTGGAAGGAGTACTTTGAGGGGCTGATGAATGAAGAAAATGAGAGCCAATGTTGGATGATGTGGGGATAGTGAATCAGGAAGTGTGGAGGATTAACAAGGAGGAAGTGAGGGCAGCTATGAAGAGGATGAAGAGCGGAACGATGGTTGGTCCAGATGACATACCTGTGGAGGCATGGAGGTGTTTAGGAGAGATGGGAGTGGAGTTTTTAACTAGATTGTTTAACACAAGCTTGGAAAGTAACAGGATGCCTAAGGGTTGCTGAAGAAGCATACTGGTACCGATTTTCTTCTGAGCCGTCCTGGTCGCTGCTCCACCCCCTCTGCTGAGCCGGGGAGGGCTGCAGATTACCACATGCCTCCTCCGATACATGTGGAGTTGCCAGTCGCTTCTTTTCATCTGACAGTGAGGAGTTTCACCAGGGGGACGTAGCGCGTGGGAGGATCACGCTATTCCCCCCAGTTCCCCCTCACCCCCAAACAGGCTCCCCAACCGATTTGAGGAGGTGCTAGTACAGCGACCAGGACATATACCCACATTCAGCTTCCCACCTGCACACACGGCCAATTGTGTCTGTAGGGACGCCCAACCAAGCCGCAGATAACACAGGGATTCAAACCACCGATCCCTGTGTTGGGAGGCAACAGAATAGACTGCTATTCTACCCGGACGCCCCACTGGTACTGATTTTCAAGAATAAGGGCGATGTGCAAAACTGTAGCAACCACAGAGGTATAAAGGTGATAGGCCACAGTGTGAAGATATGGGAAAGAGTAATAGAAGCTTGGTTAAGAGAAGAGGTGACGATTAGTGAGCAGCAGTATGGTTTCATGCCACGAAAGAGCACCACAGATGCAATGTTTGTTTGAGAATGTTGATGGAGAAGTATAGAGAAGGCCAGAATGAGTTACATTGTGTGTTTGTGGATTTAGAGAAGGCATATGACAGGGTGCCGAGAGAGGAGGTGTGGTATTGTATGAGGAAGTCGGGAGTTGCAAAGAAGTATGTAGGAGTGGTGCAGGATATGTATGAGGGCAGTGTGACAATGGTGAGTTGTGTAGTAGGAATGACAGATGTGTTCAAGGTGGAGGTGGAATTACATCAAGGATTGGCTCTGAGCTTTCTGGTTTGTAATGCTGATGGACAGGTTGATGGACAAGATCAGACAGGAGTCTCCGTGGACTATGATGTGCATGGATGACATGATCTGTAGTGAGAGTAGGGTTCAGTTGGAGGAGAGCCTGGAGAGGTGGAGGTATGCACTGGAAAGAATAGGAATGAAAGTCAGGAGCAAGACGGAATACATATGCATGAATGAGAGGGAGGACAGTGGAATGGTGAGGATGCAAGGAGTAGAGGTGATGAAGGCATATAAGTTTAAATACTTGGGGTCAACTGTCCAAACTAACAGGGAGTGCAGAAGTGAGGGGAAGAAGAGAGTGCAGGCAGGGTGGAGTGGGTGGAGAAGAGTCAGGAGTGATTTGTGACAGAAGGGTACCAGCAAGAGTTAAGTTAAGGTTTACAAGATGGCTGTGAGACCAGCTATGTTGTATATTTGGAGAAAGTGGGGCTGATTGAAAGACAGGAGGTGGAGCTGGAGGTGGCAAAATTGAAGATGCTAAGATTGTCATTGAGAGTGACGAAGAAGGACAGGATTAAGAACGAGTATATTAGAGGGATAGCTCAGGTTGGACGGTTTGGAGACCAAGCAAGAGAGGCAAGACTGAGATGGCTTGGACATGTGTGAAGGAGAGATGCTGGGTATATTGGAAGAAGGATGCTGAATATGGAGCTGCCAGGGCAGAGGAAATGAGGAAGGCCAAAGAGGAAGTTTATGGATGTGGTGCGAGAAGACATGCAGGTAAGGGGCTGTTTTGACAGAGGAAGATGCTGAGGACAGGAAGAGATGGAAACGGATGATCCGCTGTGGCGACCCCTAACGGGAGTAACCAAAAGTAGTAGTTGTAGTAGTAGCAGCTCATCTGGTGTTCAACCGTCCTAATTTCTCTCACACAACTCCCCTTCTCATGTCCCTACACTGGCTCCCAGTAGCTGCTCGCATCCAGTTTAAGACTCTGGTGCTACCCTACAGGGCAGTGAAAGGAACAGCTCCTTCCTATCTCCAGGTGATGGTCAAGCCCTACACCCCCGCCTGACCACTTCGCTCTGCTGCCTCGGGACGCCTGGTTGCCCCGTCGCTCAGAGGCCCTTGCTGCCGATCGACCCGGTCACGGCTCTTTTCTGTCCTGGCCCCACTGGGGGAATGAACTCCCCACTGACGTCAGGACAGCGGAGTCGCTGCCCATCTTTCATCGCAGGTTGAAAACTCACCTTTTCAAGAACTACTACCCCGTTACTTGTTCTTAGCACTTATTGTATTCACTCATTTAAAAAAAAAATCTCTTTCTTGCGCTTAGATGCTTGTTTAGAGAGAAGATGCACTTATGACCTTTGATGACTTGTAGTTCTCCTGATTTCATACGTTAAATGCACTTATTGTAAGTCGCTTTGGATAAAAGCATCAGCTAAATGACTGTAATGTAATGTAGTGGTAGTAATAGTAGTAGATATGGATTGTAACTGACAGCACCTTCAAAGAGGATAAGTAAATAATATAGATAATTAATATTGATAAAACTTACATGTTATGATTGCTGAAAATGGCTGCTGTTTGTTCTCTTGAGTTTGTGCGTGCGTTCGTGCGCGTGAGATAGGCAGGCGGGTGGGCAGGCAGGCAGATAGATAGGGGAAAGAAGGACGTTGTACTGGACCGTTGTGGCGAAGAAGGAGCTGAGCCGGAAGGCAAAGCTCTCAATTTACCAGTCAATCTTCGTTCCAATCCTCACCTATGGTCATGAGCTTTGGGTAGTGACCGAAAGGATAAGATCACGGATAAAATGACTTGTCTCCGTAAGGTGTCTGGGCTCAGCCTTAGAGGTAGGGTGAGGACCTCGGACATCAGGAGGGAGCTTGGAGTAGAGCCGCTGCTCCTTCGCATCGAAATGAGTCAGTTCAGATGGTTCGGGCATCTGATTGGAATGCCTCCTGGGCGCCTTCCTTTGGAGTTTTACCGGGCACGGCCAACTGGAAGGAGACCCCGGGGAATACTCCGAACTCGCTGGAGGGACTACATGTCCAATCTGGCTTGGGAATGCCTTGGGACCCCCCCCAGGAGGAGCTGGAGGGCCTTGCTGGGAAGAGGGACGTCCGGAGTGCCCTACTTAGCTTGCTGCCACCGTGACCCGACCCCGGAGAAGCGGCTGAAGATGAGATGAGATGAGATGAGATGAGATAAGGGAAAGAAAGATGGCGAAAAAGAGAAAGACAGAGGCCATGTTTGAAATGATATCCCTCATATTGACTAACTAAAACAAGTTTATATAAAGCATATTAGTCAGAAAATTTTTTATCTCTTTCTCTCCTCATGTTTCAGAAATTCCAAATTAATTTATTTTACGATGATATAAAATGGGCTCCTCACAGTCAGAAACCTTGTCCTTGTTCTTTTTTGGTACTTTCTAGGAATCGACTCAAGGTTGTAAACAAAAAGATATCTCAACCCACTCAGTTTGGTTTTGAGGACTGGGCCAAGGCTGTCAGTATGCTTTGGTTCAACATTTTCCATCTTTCTCTCCACTTTATGCACACGTGATCTGGCTGCATGCTGACTGGTGCAAAAAACACCTGGTCAGGGAAATTTCTTCTGTTTTTAGAAAATGTGTAATTTCTACTACTGTCAGGGAAATTACTGCTCTTGGCAGCTTGACAACTGAGATTTTCAAGTAGATCTTTTGCTGATTGTATAATCTGATTTGTTGAAGGTTTGAAGTTCTACCTTGAAATGTTGAACACTAGGAAGATATGATTTTTGTGAATAAATATGAGGGAATTTTCCCCAACTTAAGTTATCATATATATATGTGTGTGTGTGTGTGTGTGTATGTGTGTGTGTGTGTGTGTGTGTGTGTGGAAACGTACTTGTGGAAGGTATGAAGGTCTTTAGGAGAGATGGCAGTGGAGTTTTTAACTAGCTTGTTTAACACAATCTTGGAAAGTGAGAGGATGCCTGAAGAGGAAGCATACTGGTACCAATGTTCAAGAATAAGGATGATGTGCAGAACTGTAGCAACTACAGCGGTATAAAGATGATCAGCCACAGCATGAAGATATGGGAAAGGGTAGGGTGCAGGTTGAGGAGAGCCTGGAGAGGTGTAGGTATGCACTGGAGAGAAGAGGAATGAAAGTCAGTAGGAGCAAGACGGAATACATATGTGTGAATGAGAGGGAGGACAGTGGAATGGTGAGGATGCAAGGAGTAAAGGTGATGAAGGTGTATGAGTTTAAATACTTGGGGTCAACTGTTCAAAGTAATGGGGAGTGTGGAAGGGAGGTGAAGAAGAGAGTGCAGGCAGGGTGGAGTGGGTGGAGAAGAGTCAGGAGTGATTTGTGACAGAAGGGTACCAGCAAGCGTTAAAGGGAAGGTTTACAAGATGGTTGTGAGACCAGCTATGTTATATGGTTTGGAGACAGTGGCACTGATGAAAAGACATGGGGCGAACATGTCAACTCCACACAGAAAGGACCAGGGATGGCCTGGGGTTCGAACCCAGGACCTTCTTGCTGTGAGGCAGCAGTGCTAACCACTGGGCCACTGTAGCTGCTGACCTCTGGTCTCCTTATGTGTGTACATGTTTAGCTATCCTTGTGTGGACATTTGGTCCACTCAAGGATAGCAAAACCTGACAGCACGTACCTTGTGCTGACATTTCAGAGGTCCACACAAGGAAAGGGGTCTATTTTAGGGTTTGGAGTTGGTTTTAGGGTTACAGTTAGAATTAGAGTTAGGTTAAGGTTAGGGTAAGGGTTAGGAAATGAATGTAGTCAATGAGGGGTCCACACAAGGATAGTGAAACACGATTGCGTGCGTCCGTGTGTGTGTGTGTGCGCTTATCTGAATTACTGACTACACGGCTATATGGATGCAAGTAAAACCTCATAATTTAAAATTTTATCACTCTTAAAATACAAACCCCAATTCCAATGAATTTGGGACATTGTGTAAAATGTGAATAAAAACAGAATACAATGATTTGCAAATCCTTTTCGACCTATATTCAATTGAATACACTACAAAGACAAGATATTTAATGTTCAAACTGATAAACTTTATTGTTTTTTCCAAATATTCACTCATTTTGAATTTGATGCCTGCAACACGTTCCAAAGAAGCTGGGACAGGGGCAACAAAAGACTGGGAGAGTTGAGGAATGCTCAAAAAACATGTTTGGAACATTCCACATGTGAACAGGTTAATTGGAAACAGGTGAGTGTCATGATTGGATATAAAGGAGCATCCCCGAAAGGCTCAGTCATTCACAAGCAAGGATGGGGCGAGGGTCACCACTTTGTGAACAACTGCGTGAGCAAATAGTCCCAACAGTTTAAGAACAATGTTTCTCAACGTACAGTTGCAATGATATTAGGGATTTCATCATCTCCAGTCCATAATATCATCATAAGATTCAGAGAATCCGGAGAAATCTGTGCACGTAAGCGGCAAGGCCGAAAACCAACATTGAATGCCCGTGACCTTCGACCCCTCAGGCGGCACTGCATTAAAAACCGACATCATTGTGTTAAGGATATTACCACGTGGGCTCAGGAATACTTGGGAAAACCATCGTCAGTTAACACAGTTCGTCGCTACATCTACAAGTGCAAGTTAAAACTCTACCATGCAAAGCCAAAGCCATATATCAACACCACCCAGAAACACCACCTGCTTCTCTGGGCCCAGCTCATCTGAGATGGACTGACGCAAAGTTGAAAAGTCTGCTGTGGTCTGACCAGTCCACATTTCACATTGTTTTTGGAAATCATGGACGTCGTGTCCTCCGGTCTAAAGAGGAAAAGGACCATCCAGATTGTTATCAGCGCAAAGTTCAAAAGCCAGCATCTGTGATGGTATGGGGGTGTGTTAGTGCCCCATGGCATCATGGGTAACTTGCACATCTGTGAAGGCACCATTAATGCTGAAAGGTCCATACAGGTTTTGGAGCAACATATGCTGCCATCCAAGCGACGTCTTTTTCAGGGACGTCCCTGCTTATTTCAGCAAGACAATGCCAAGCCACATTCTGCACGTGTTACACCAGCGGGGCTTCATAGTAAAAGAGTGCGGGTACTAGACTGGCCTGCCTGCAGTCCAGACCTGTCTCCCATTGAAAATGTGTGGTGCATTATGAAGCGCAAAATACGACAACGGAGACCCCGGACTGTTGAGCAACTGAAGTCGTACATCAAGCAAGAATGGGAAAGAATTCCACCTACAAAGCTTCAACAATGAGTGTCCTCAGTTCCCAAACGCTTATTGAGTGTTGTTAAAAGGAAAGGTGGTGTAACACAGTGGTGAACATGCCCCTGTCCCAGCTTCTTTGGAACGTGTTGCAGGCATCAAATTCAAAATGAGTGAATATTTGCACACACACACAAATCAGTATCAATCACATTGTATAGTTCATTCATCAGTTGTAAGCAGTATACTGCACAACAGGTAGATCACCAGCAAGTAATATGAGTAATAATAATAATGGATTCAAATTACAGCTTGGCTGGATAACACCGTAAATCAGTATCAGTAGAAACCATTTAAGGCCCCGTGTTACGTCCGGCTTGGTCGGGCGTCCGTACAGGCACAATTGGCCACGTCTGCAGGTGGGAAGCTGGATGTGGGTATGTGTCCTGGTTGGTCGGGGCACCTGAATGAGGGGGGGGGGACTGGGGGGAATAGTGTGATCCTCCCACGCGCTACGTCACATGGCGAAACTCCTCACTGTCAGGTGAAAAGAAGCGTCTGGCGACTCCACATGTATCTGAGGAGGCATGTGGTAGTCTGCAGCCCTCCCCGTATCGGCAGAGGGGGTGGAGTAGCGACCGGGATGGCTGGGAGAGTGGGGTGATTGGCCAGATACAACTGGGGAGAAAAAGGAGGAAAATTTGGGAAAAAAGAGGAGGGGCTTAGGGTAAAAGGAGGGGGCTTGGAAGAAATGAGTTAAAAGCAAGTGTATTTGTGAGCGGGGTGGTGGGGCAGGCAAGTTTCAAGGAGCCTATTTAAACAGGCTGTTGCTATAAAGGATTTCTTGTAACGTTCTTACTTTTTTTGGGGGGGCGGGGGGATGGGTTCCCCCTTTTTCTCCCAGTTGTACTTGACCAATTACCCCACTCTTCCGAGCTGTCCCGGTCACTGCTCCACCCCCTCTGCTGATCCGGGGAGGGCTGCAGACTACCACATGCCTCCTCCCATACATGTGGAGTCGCCAGCCGCGTCTTTTCACCTGACAGTGAGGAGTTTCACCTGACTGAGGAGTTTCACCAGGAGGACGTAGCGCATGGGAGGATCAAGCTATTCCACCCAGTCCCCCCCCCCTCCCCCGAACAGGCGCCCCGACCGACCAGAGGAGGCGCTAGTGCAGCGACCAGGACACATACCCACATCTGGCTTCCCCAGCAGCAGACACGGGGATTCGAACCGGCGATTCCTGTGTTGGTCGGCAACAGAATAGACTGCCACCCCACCCCACAGACGCCCATGTTACCGTTCTTTCTGGCCATTGGGACTTTCAGTCTGCAGCCTGACGGCAGCCTGAAAGTCCCAATGGCCAGAAAGAACGGTGGTTTCGCGAAGACGCTTTTAATAGAAATAACAAAGCAAACTCATTTCACATAATGTGCTGAAAGAATTTTAGGTTGCCTGCTGGACAATGCTAAAATGCCTTAACCTTTGACTCCAGGGCTTTTAGCAACACATAAACCACCGACCTGTCTACTGTCCTATGGGTTTGGAACTGACTCTGTCAACATTGGCAACGGAGACACTGACTCACGTGCCACCTCATTTGCCCCGGTTTGGTTGCTGTGCTGCCCCATGGTTTGTGATATTTACTGTATGAATCGACAAAACATTTTACAGTAAGCGTTTTCATTGTACGAGCGCAGAAAAGACACGGGGTTGAGTTATGTGCCGTCCCACGGGCCGCTGGCTGCCAAATGAGAGCTCAGCTGTTTTCTCAGACGGGAAGCCAACCCGGGTCTACCAAGGTCAAGACTTAAGTGAACAAGTCACCTTACAACTAAAGAATGATTTGATTTTATGGCATAAGACCGTGTCTGGACTTTTCATTATGTTTTTTTTTTAAATTTCAGTCCAGTTTTCTGCAGTTAAAGAAAAGTCTTGACCCTCATAGCATCTGGTTCTCCCACACCATCGAGTCATTCACATACCGTCTCAGAAGACATTTCTATACCTTTTTAAAGGGGACTATTATGGAAAACAAGATTTGTCTAGTCTAAGGGTGGATTTTGCTGTTTACAAGGAGTTGGTAAGGAGTACAATGTTCATGCTCTCTCAGCAATTAAGACATTTTTTCTCATCTTTTATATGTGATGAAATAACACCATTTAAACAGGCCAATCAGAATTGCTCCTCAAAGTGATGTCATACCAGGAACAATCAAACCAGATTTTGCATAAGGCCGCCCACAATGAGAGCAAGGTAGTCTCTGGTTGGACAGTAATTGTGTCTGTTAAAGGAGGGGGTGGAGCCTGCAATACTGCCAGCCAATCAGCGTAGCAGCTCGTGAATAATGACATGTTAATGACCCCCAGTCTGGTGTCCGGGTAGCGTAGCGGTCTATTCTGTGTCCTACCAACACGGGGATCGCCGGTTCGAATTCCCTTGTTACCTCCGGCTTGGTCGGGCGTCCCTACGGACACAATTGGCCGTGTCTACGGGTGGGAAGCTGGATGTGGGTGTGGTCCTGGTTGTTGCACTAGCACCTCCTCTGGTCGGTTGGGGGGCCTGTTCAGTGGGGAGGGGGAACTGGGGGGAATAACGAGATCCTCCCACGCGCTACGTCCCCCTGGCGAAACTCCTCACTGTCAAGTGAAAAGAAGCGGCTGGCGACTCCACATGTATGGGAGGAGGTGTGTGGTAGTCTGCAGCCCTCCCCAGATCGGCAGAGGGGGTGGAGCAGCGACTCGGACAGCTCGGAAGAGTGGTAATTGGCCAGATACAATTGGGGGGAAAGGGGGGGGAATCCCAACAACAACAACAACAACAAAAAGAAGGACCCCCCCAGCCTGTCTCCTTAGAGGTGGTTGTGGAGCACAAGAAACCAAATGACTTTTGGTGAAACCAAACGACTTTGATTATAAACGAGCACGAAACCGTAAGGGCGCCAGTACTGCACCTGTAGGTGTAGCAAGGCAGTGTTCAGTGAGAAAGAAGGCAACAGCAGACGTCCCTCTCAGGTCATCCATGAGTGAGTGAGTGAGTGACGACAGTTTTCCACTGTTGGCCCACAGTGGCAGCTGTGAACGCGCCGTGGAAAAAATGTCATGTGTTTCACGGGCATGCATTTCGATTTGTCCAAAATGTAGGGGAATACCCCTTTAACTCAAAATGCTCTGCCTGCGTGTGACTTTATAGGTGTAGGTGTACATGCTGTTTCTCCCCATGCCTGTTGTTTTATGTTGATTGACAGCCCCGGTCAGCAATGGTCAACTTGAAATGTGCTTTATAAATAAACTAGAAGAGCCCCGCTACAATGTAGCGGTTTGGTTCTCCACCCGTCTAAATCTCCCTCCTCTTCATCCTGCCAGCTAACCGCCTTCCCCCTGCCCCTAACCCCCCCCCCACTCCAACTCCCTCCCCCCAAATGCTCAGAATCAAATGAAATCCCGAGAAAAGTAGTTTTTAGCCATTTTTAGAAACTGCATATTTTGCATAATTATGCATAATTATTATAATTATTTTAAGTTTCTGCTATTTTTCTGGTCCTCTCTGGAACAATACCTACCACCTCCAAAAAAAAAATGAGGATCATAAGTGCATTTTTGCAAAAATGCATTTATTTTGCATAATGCCAAAACATTTCTAAGTCCCAGAAAATTTTTTTTATATAGGTGAAAAAATCAAAGATGCTCAGAATCACCTGAAATGCCGAGAAAAGTGGTTTTTAGCCATTTTTAGAAAAATGCATATTTTGCATATTTATGCATAATTAATTATGCGTAATTTTAATTAATGTTCTGCTATTTTTTATAGGTGCCCCTGATCATCCCCAATAACCTCCAAAAAGAATCAAGGCCCCAAGTGCTTTAGTTTGGCCGTTTATAGACTCTCACACAGACACACACCACACACCAGACACACATTGTGAAAATACAGGAGTAGATTGAGCTGACTTGTTCAGTCTAGACAATCTGTTCTGCTTTCTGTTCGGATCAGCTTTTCTCTATTCTGTCCTATTTCACATATTGTGCCCCCCCCTTTTCTCCCCAATTGTAACCAGCCAATTACGCCACTCTTCTGAGTCGCTGCTCCACCCCCTCTGCCAATTTCGGGGAGGGCTGCAGACTACCACATGCCTCCTCCGATACATGTGGAGTCACCAGCTGATTCTTTTCACCTGACAGTCAGGAGTTTCACCAGGGGGAGGTAGCGCGTGGGAGGATCACGCTATTTCCCCAGTTCCCCCTCCACTCTGAACAGGAGGCGCTAGTGCGGCGACCAGGACACATACCCATATCCGGCTTCCCACCCACGGACACGGCCAGTTGTGTCAACTACCCATGTGGCTTTCTTCCTGCACCTCTGGGTGTAGTGGTCCGGCATTGCTCGTTGCTCAGTCCTGGTGATGTGCTGTTTTCACCACCCTCTAGAGAGCCTTGTGTTCAAGGGCGGTCCAGCTGCTATACCAGGTGGTGATGCAGTCAAGTACTCTCGATGGTGCATCTGTAGAAGTTGCAGAATACCCTGGATGGAGTCCATGCCACACTTCCTCAGCCTGCAGAGGAAGAAGAGCTGTTGTCTCGTCTCCTTGACGATGATGCTGGTGTAGTGTGACCAGGTCAGGTCCTGGCTGATGTTCACTCCAAGGAGCCTGAAGCTGCTGACTCTCTCCACTGCAGTCCTGCTGATGTGGATGGGGGTGTGTCCTTTGCCCTGCAGCTTCTTGAAGTTCACCATAAGCTCCTTAGTTTTGCGGATGGTGAGATGGAGGTTGTTGTCCTGGCACCATGTTAATCAGGGCTCTCACCTCATCTCTGTAGGCTGTCTCATCGTCGTCTGTGGTCTGGCCAATGATGGTGGTGTTGTCAGCAAACTTAATGACGGTGTTGGAGCTGTGTGTGGCCACGCAGTTATGCATGAAAAGGGAGTACAGGAGGGGGCTAAGCCCACATCCCTGAGGATCTCCAGTACAGAGAGTCAGTGGTGGTTTTGATCAATGAAGTTTTCTGCAACCGGGAACGATCCCTCAAGTCATTGTGCTACAGGGTGCCCAGCATTAGATCACTGATGTTTGCAGCTGTGGGAAAATTGCAAGACATACTTGGCACGGCAATTATTTAGTGTCCTATAACAGCCAAATTGAACGAAACAAGTATATATCATTGCTTTATTCAAGCTAGCTAGCGTTAGCGTTAGAGCATTAGCTTACTATTCGTTAAGAATATTTGAAAACGATCAAATTGCAACAACCTATTTGCAGGACAGGACCATCAAAGAACTGTTTCAACCAGTTGAAGCAGAGATCATTATCACCAAACGTAGAGCATGTTATGTGAAAAGTGGAAACTCAAGAGTCCTCATTAAGAACAACTGTTTTCACTATATACCATTAGTCAAAAGTTTGGAGCAGCTACAATTGCATCCAAGAATTATTGCAACGTTTGAAGAAGGGCCACAGCCATGCAAGGACGAATTTTTTTCCACAATTTTGTCGATGGGGACATTTATGTCACACCCACTGTTTTTGGAAGTACCTCCAGCATTGCAATTAATTTTACATACAGATGAACTTGAATTATGCAATCCTCTTGGATGTCAGGCAACCAAAGTCAAATTGTTGTTAATTATTACACCCTAGGTAACAACAATCCTAAATATGGATCAAAACTTGCTGCTATTCGTCTGCTTGCCATGGTGAAATCGAAAGATCTTTGTGGTGTTGATACGATATAAGAGAGGATTTACCTTGACTTAAATGAACTGTATGATGGTGTGAAAGTCGTCACTGCAAATGGTGAGAAGACAATTTATGGGGCACTTAGGTATGTGTTAGGACACACATAAGCTCAACATGAAACTGCTGGATTTAAGGAAGGCGTAAGCTTTGCCTACAGTAAAGGCAGGCATTGCGAATGCAACTTTGAAGACATGCAGAAATATTTTAATGGTAATGAAGATTTTTTTTTTGTTAAAGGGACCATGGCAAGACATATCAGACAATGCAGGGACATTGAAAAGGCAAGCACGGACTCTGAGAGCAAATCTAAAAAGTACATATGGTATAAACAGGAGAAGCAAATTAACAGAATTTCCTGATTTTGATGTCATCAATCAAACCCTCCTTTGTCTCCCCAATTGTACCCATCCAATTACCCCACTCTCCCGAGCCGTCGCGGTCGCTGCTGGCCCCCTCTGCTGATCGGGGCGGGCTGCAGACTACCACATGTCTCCTCCAATACATGTGGAGTCGCCAGCAGCTTCTTTTCACCTGGCAGTGAGGAGTTTCACCAGGAAGACGTGGCACATGGGAGAGTCTCGCTATTCCCTCCAGTCCCCCCCCCCCCCAACAGGCGCCCCGACCGACCAGAGGAGGCGCAAGAGCAGCGACCAGGACACATACCCACATCCGGCTTCCTACGCCCGACCAAGCCGGAGTTGAACATGGGGATTCGAACCGGCGATCCCCGTGTGCAACGGAATATACCGCTATGCTACCGGGATGCCCATAATGAAATATTTTGACTTGAAAAAAGGCAAATATGCTTGTGAGATTTAGATTTTATTTATTTATTTATTTGTTTATTTATTTGTTAGTTAGTTAGTTAGTTATAAGGAATTTTCACTTAACGGGAAAAGAAATCGTAAAACAAGAAACTTGATTTCAAATAAAGCTTTCTATTTTTAGAGTAAATGTCTTCAAACAAGTCGTATTATCATGAGGCAAGTACACAGCAAGTACAGTTTCTTGAAACAAATAATACCTGCTAGTGGGGTAAGAATATTTTACCAGCAATATTCAGTTCAATTCAGTTCAGTTCAGTTCAATACATTGTCATTGAAAACAATGTGCAGGCACATGTTAAAAAGGAAGTATATTTCAGTATCTTGAAATAAGCATGATGAACTTGAGAGCAAACTAAAAATAAATTGATGAGGTTGTATTTTTGCAGTGTAGTACAGTGTAGAACTACTTGAGAAGTATTTATCAACCGACAATTTGTTCCTGATTCACTCACTTCTCTTTCCGTTGTAGCTACTCAGGCTTTTGCATACAGTTTTAAAAAGTGTTGCCAAAAATGTTACCGGCAACATCTTGAAATTAACAAGAGACTTAAAACAAGATACCTTGATACACTTGTCTTTTTTTTTTTAGTGTTTCGACTTCGCTGTGGTCCCCGTCTTTCGACAAACGGCTGTAGATGTAAAGCAGTGTTAATGCGGCTATTGCGGATGCCCTCCCATTCCCACACTCACCCCCCCCCCATACGACCAACCTACTGTAATTATAGACTACCAAGCATAGGCTGCTGGTGCTTCCAGCCACTGGGCCACGCCAAGAGGCCCTCTCACCAGGGGCAGGATGTGACCTTACATGGGCACTTCTCCGCAGCCTAAAGCCCATCTGCTGTGGTCAGGTTGAGCCTCTGACCTATGATAAACCTCTCTGGTGCACACACAGGAATACGTTACCCTGTTCCCGAACATGTCTTTTGAAACAGGGAGAGGAGCGGGATAGATGACAAGGAGGTGCACTCAAAAAAATTGTTCGCTTTACATTAAAAAAAAATGTTTTGATGGCAAGTGGTTCCACTAAACTGCCAGGTACCTTCAATGAAACTTGATTTGTTGATTATAAATATGTTTTATGTTTTAATATGATGATATAATATTATTAATATATAATAGTATAATGTAATAGCGATAATATAATTTTGATATAATGATTATATCGTATTAATATATACTCAAGTTACTTTACTCGGTTTTGTGGAGCCACTTGATATCAAAATATTTCTTTCTTTTATATATTATTTATTTCTGATTTTTCCCTTTTTCTCCCAATTTAGTGGCCAATCGATCCCTATTTTAGTTCAAACCCCCACCCTCATACTGCATGTGTTCGCCAACTGCATCTCTCCGGCCGGCAGTCTCGAAGGAGACCGCCTCCCCACTTTCGTGACAAGGCGACTCCAGGCCGAACCACTGTTTTTCCGACACACCCAGAGACGCATTCATGTGACAAACACAAGCCGACTCCACCCCCCTCCCGAAGACAGCGTTGCCAATTATTGCTGCTTCGCCGAGTCCGGCCATAGTCGGATCTGACGAGACCGGGGCGCGAACCCCCGGTCCCCAGTGGGGCAACTGCATCGACACAAAGCCGATGCTTAGACCGCTACACCACCGCGGACAACCAAAACATTTCTTAAATCAACATTTCATTTTTTTTAGCGTAGGAAACCAAGGGAGGTAAGGAAGAATGGGAGGAGGGATAATTATAAACAGGGGAATGGCAAAAAAAACCAAAAAAAAAACCTTATCGTAGTATTTTATCCAATTTTAAGGCCTGACATGTATTTGATTTTTACCCGCGCGTTGGCATAGACAACCGGTTGCGTCATGACCAGAATTGTTCACCCACTGCAAAAAATGTACCTTCAAAAATAAGGAATAAAATAATTAATTTGCGGTGTTTCTTTTTTTTGCTAGTAATAAGTGAAAAAATCTGCCAGTGGAACTTGTTGAAATACACTTGTTAAGATTTCTTGAAATAAGGTGTTATAGTTTTAACACTTTTAAGATAAGAAATCTTAAAATTCTATTAAAAAAACTAATTTTGAGCCATTTTAACTAGTATTACGAAGTGTTTTGGTCATACTAAGTCTATGTTGTTCAAATGCAGCATTTTTCACTGTTCTTGTCATCATTTCAAATCAAGAGTATTTCACTTATATTTAAGCATTTTTGAACTAAAACAGATCTTAAAGTTAGCTGGGAAAACTCATTTTGAGCATTTTTTTTACTAGTATTAGGAAGCGCTTTTGTGTCATACGAAGCATGTAATTCTAGAATGTAGCAATTTTTTTTTTTACTGTTCTTGTCATTCTCTGTTTAACTTACTGTAAGCTCTATAATAAGATTTAAGACCATCACCTATTTTAAATAATTGAAAAAACAAGTCAGACAATGGAATTCAACCAGCTTTATTCAGTCAACCAACTGCCAGAAGCCAAGAACACTGACATTTACATTAACATTTCTGACCATTTGTTCAGATAGTTCTCATTGACCAATTTAAAAGGCCATACAGCTTTGGTTACCAGCGTCAAACTAGATGAACAAATGTATAAATCTAAAAATCAAACATTTTAAATAACTTTATAAATAATCAAATCAAATGAAGTAACTAGGATGAATTATTTGCTAAAGAAAGACAGCAAACATTTAACTTTACTGTCAAACAAAAGCCTTCCAATCAGCCATATTTTTTTTTGTTTTTAAGCTTGTGTGGTCATGAAGCGCATCCCAGAAGACCTCAGTTTGAATTATGCACAATAGTCTTACTACACATTTTGGGTAAGTGAGATGGAGAGCATAGTAATATGCCATCAGGTATAAAGCATCCTCATGGAGCATCTCTTTTGGGAGCGTTGTTACTGGCCCATCTCCAAAAGCCAGGAGGCAGTTTGAAGTATTCACAATCAACACCGGACAAGAGAGTATCAGGACTTCTTTTTCCTTAAGGAAAAGGGGAAATAGTGTCACAACAACGACCCACATAAAACAGGATAATGCACTTTTGGAAAACATGTATTTTTACATGTATTTCACCTGAAGGACGAGAGCCTCACTTGCATCTCTTAGTCTCTTTGGAGGAGGAGCAGATGTAGAGGGAAACAGTGATGTCAGTGCACGCAGTATCCCGACGGTCTGTTCAACTGTTAAGGAGAAGATCCATTACTTTCACCTTTCACGCATAGACAGAATGCGCTTCAGAGGTCAAATCTGATCGGCATAGTGACCATAGAAGAAAAAGCAGGAAAGCACACCAAAGACACGAGCGCATGAACTTGACAATTAATATGCTCGGATGTCCACCCTGGTCACTAATAACACAAAATAATGGATTGTCAGAGGTAGGAATGGCTCATTTGTAGTAGAACTAACCGCAATAAGATCTGTTGCTTTTGAGTAAGTAAGAGTAAAAATAGAAACAGTATAGATAAATGAAAACAAATATTAGACATTTGTAAAAGCTTTCATAAAAAGAAGTTTTTAAGACAAGATTTAAAAGAAGCTAGACACTTGGTTTGTCTTAGTTCAACAGGAAGAGAGTTCCATAGTGTGGGGGCTCTAACAGCAAAAGCCCGATCACCCTTTTCAACAAACCGAGGCCTGGGGATAACCAGCAGGCCTCCATCTGCAGATCTTAATGGTTGATATGGTGTACACTATCTGTCTGTCTGTATCACTGTCTGTGGCTTGATCTCTGCATATCTCTTACTCTCTCTCTATTACTTTAGATAGATAGATAGATAGATAGATAGATAGATAGATAGATAGATAGATAGATAGATAGATAGATAGATAGATAGATAGATAGATAGATAGATAGATAGATAGATAGGCACACATTGTTTTGAAAAGTGCTATATAAATAAATAGTTATTATTATTGTCAGGAAAGTATCAACAAATCTGTCAGGTTCCCATTTTTTGTTGTCTGTCATTCACATTAAAGTCATCATTAAATCATTCTACAATTATGAAATATCTCAAATTAAACATAGCTGTATTAAGTGTGAGTATTTCAACCAAAACTGCAAACTGACATAATTTCATTTCTTTTTATGACATTAGTAGTTTTATATCGTAAACTATAATGTCGTACCGTAATACTATTGATGAAGTACAAGTTTGTACTCCATAGTGTCTTATTTACAATAGGGGTATTTATGCAGTGCCTTTAAAATCCACTAGATGTCACAAGTTGGCAATCAAAAAACAAACTTCATACACAGATTAGCCAAAACATTAAAACCACCTGCCCAGCCGTCGATAGAAGATAGCAGCAAAGCCGCTGCTATCATTTATTGTCTCATTATAATTTTTGCTACCTCACTTATTGATACTAAATGTTGTTTGTTTCTGTTTTTGTTTTTGTTTTTTTGTTTTTTTCATCATGTACCTTGTCTAGTGTTGCTGGTCTGAGAGTCCCCAAACGAAATTTCGTTGTGTGTGCACGATGAAAATAAAGTATCTTACCTTACCTCACCTCACCTCGCCTCACCTCGCCTCACCTCACCTCACCTCACCTCACCTCACCTCACCTGACCTGACCTGACCTGACCTCACCTCACCTCACCTCACCTCACCTCACCTCACCTCACCTCACCTCACCTCACCTCACCTCACCTCACCTTACCTTACCTTACCTTACCTAGTATTGTGTAGGTCCCTCTCCATCCTTCCATTATCCAAAGTGCTTATCTTGCACTCAGGGTCGTGGGGATGCTGGAGCCTATCCCAGCAGTCATTAGGTGGCAGGCGGGGAGACACCCTGGATAGGTTCCTCTCGTACCACCAAAACAGCTCTGACCCATCAAGGCGTGGACTTGTGGACACAAGACCTCTGAAGGTGTCCTCTGGTATCTGGCACCAAGACGTTAGCAGCAGATCCTTTAAGTCCTGCGAGTTGCAAGGTGGGGCCTCCATGGATCAGACGTATTTTTCCAGCACATCCCACAGGTGCTCGGTCGGAATTGTGATCTTGGGAACTTGGAGGCCAAAGCAACACCTCTTTGTCGTGTTCTTCAAACCCTTCCTGAACAATGTTTGCAGTGTGAAAAGGCGCATTATCCTACTGAGAGAGACAACTGCCATCAGGGAATACCATTGCCACGAAGGGGTGTACCTGGTCTGCAACAATGTTTATTGTTTATGCACCACCTACAAAGGTAGGTGGTGCGTGTCAAAGTAACATCCACATGAATGCCAGGGCCCAAGCTTTCCCTGCAGAACATTGAGCAGAGCATCACACTGCCTCCACCAGCTTGCCTTCTTCCACAGTGCATCATGGTGCCATCTCTTCCCCGGGTAAACGATGCACACGGACCCAGCTGTCCACATAATGTAAAATAAGATGTGACTCATCAGACCAGGCCACCTTCTTCCATTGCTCCATTGTCCAGTTCTGATGCTCACGTGCCCATTGTAGGCAATTTCGGCGGTAGACAGGGCCACTCTGACCAGTCTGCAGCTATGCAGCCCCATACATGCCAAGCTGTGATAACACTGTGTGTTCTGACACCTGTCTGTCATAGCCAGCATTAATTTTATCAGCAGTTTGAGCCACAACAGCTTTTCTGTGGGATCGGACCAGATGGACTAGCCTTCACTCCCTACGCCCATCAGTGAGCCTTGGGCGCCCATGATCCTGTCTGCGGTTCACTGGTTGTCCTTCTTTGGACCACTTTTGATAGGTACTGACCACTGCATACTGAGAACACCCCAGCAGACCCTCCAATTTGGAGATGTTCTGACCCAGTCGTTTAGCCATCACAACTTGGCCCTTGTCAAAGTCACTCAGATCCTTACGCTTGCCCATTTTTCCTGCTTCCAACACATCAACTTCAAGAACTGACTGTTCACTTGCCACCTAATATATCCCACCCCTTGATAGGTGCCATTGTAACGAGATAATCAATGCTATTCACATACCTGTCAGTGATTTTAATGTTTTGGCTGATCAGTGTAATTCTCATGGATGGAAAGGAGGTGGTGATGAAAGAGGAAAACAGACAGAATAAATAAAAAAACAAGAATAAAAAGGATTTTAATAAATAATTTGAAGACGATATAAAACGAATAATAAGTATTATAATGATAAATATTAATAATGAAACAGAATGAATCAAAATGAAATGGATTAAATTAAAACACAATTGACCACTGGCAGATTAAGGTTTGTTAAATATACTATATTTGATAGATATATCGACATACTTTCTGTTTTACTCAAGTATGTAAGACTGATTGTAGTGATTGACGGGACTGATTGATCCCAGTTTTTACAGCAGCATGGTGGCCCAGTGATTAGCACTGTTGCCTCACAGCAAGAAGATCTTTGGTTTGAACCCCAGGCCATCCCAGGTCCTTTCTGCGTGGGTTTCCTCCGGGTGCTCTGGTTTCTTCCCACCGTTAAAAAGACATGCATGTTAAGGTTAATACCTAATCCTGCCTGTGCCCCTGAGCAAGGCAATAGGAAAAAGCAGTGGGCGCTGCACTGCAGCTGCCCACTGCTCCTTGTGTAGGATGGTTTAAGTGCGGAGAACAAACTTCGTTGTATGTATGTACATTGACAAATTAAATGTCTTCTTCTTTTAGTGTTAACCACCAGAGAGCAGCAGGCACCAATCATCCAAGACCACCTGGCATTTTTTCAGGCCATACACAACAAAATGGAGGCCTAAAATCCTAACCATTATCTTTGTATTAAAAAATAATTAATTTAAATCTACCAGTCAGTGTATCAGAAAGCAAATCTCCTCATAACACATAACTGTAGCTTAGAAAATATAGTTACTTAACTTTAATACCAATTTGCATCCCATTTTGCCCGATGCCGAAGGTCATTGGGCCAAATGGCAAATGAAATGGAAAAGCAACTCATCAACTCAATTATCAAGCAAAAACCTGAATAATAAATGGACAAACATGTTGTTCAGTCACGCTTTTTCCAACTCAAACTAATCTCCAAAATTAGGTCATTTTTATCATTGCTGATCTGCAAAGAGTTGTACATACTTTTATCTATTCTATTGACTATTGTAATGCACTTTATTCTGGTATCAGCAAGGGCTCCCTCCACCATCTGCAGTTGGAACTAAACGCTGCTGCTCGACTCATTAACGGGACAAAGAAGCATGACCATATCACTCCTGTACTTGCCTCCCTACACTGACTCCCTGTTATATTTCGAATTTATTTTAAAATGTTATTGCTCCCTTTTAAGGCTTTAAATGGTCTTGCTCCTACATACATTTGTGATTGATTGACCTGGTATAAGGCGGCACGGTGGCGCAGTGGTTAGCGTGGTCACCTCACTGCAAGAAGGTTCTGGGTTCGACCCCCGGGGTAGTCCAACCTTGGGGGTCGTCCCGGGTCGTCCTCTGTGTGGAGTTTGCATGTTCTCCCCATGTCTGCGTGGGTTTCCACCGGGTGTTCTGGTTTCCTCCCGCAGTCCCAAGACATGTAGATCAGGTGAATCAGCCGTACTAAATTGTCCCTAGTTGTGAATGTGTGCATGTGTCTCGACCCTGTGATGGCCTGGCGGCCTGTCCAGGGTGTCTCCCCACCTACCGCCCAATGTCTGCTGGGATAGGCTCCAGCATCCCCGCGGCCCTGAGAACAGGATAAGCGGTTCGGTTAATGGATGGATGGATGACCTGGTATATGCCCCCTCGACCATTAAGATCCACTGCTGGAGCCCTGCTGGCTATTTCCAGGTCTCGGTTTGTCACAAAGGGTGATTGGACTTTTGCTGTTAGAGCCCCCACACTTATGGAGCTCTCTTCCTGTTGAACTAAGACTAACCAAGTCTCTACCTTCTTTTAAAGCCGGTCTTAAAACTTTTCTTTTTATGAAAGCTTTTACAAATGTTTGATATGTGTTTTTTTATCTATTCATACTGTTTTTGTTTTTACTCTTACTTATTTGGTCTTACTATTATTTTTGCCTTGTCTGGTTTTATTTCTTTGTAAAGCACTTTGTAACATTGTCTTAGGAAAGTGTTAAACAACTAAGTTATTATTATTATTATTATTAGGGATGACCGATTATCGGTCAAGCTGATTAATTGGCTTATCATTATCAGCATATTTTTATTGGCCAGACTTTTTGTTAAAACCACATATTGAAAATGTTTATTATTTCCCTACATACAGAAAAAGGGTTTTGAAACAATGACATGAAGAGGAGAGATGTGGAGAACGGAGAGAGGGGAAACTTGTAGAAAAACGGCAAGCAAGAATGGTCAGGGTGTGTGTTCAAAAGCATAACTACAGCATTATCCGGAGTAAAATCTTATTAGACACTCCAGTAAATGCAGCAATCAAATTTGGCTGCACAGGAGCAAGGTTATGAAAATAAACCTCAAAATGAAGTTATAACCTTTATAGGGCTAGAACTCACCTGAACATTTTTCAAGGCACTTCTAAATGTTGCAAAAGTCTTTAAACCTTCTCAGCATTGGCAACATCATTCCTTCAAAATACATGATTGACAGTTGCTTTATAAAAGCAGTCATAAACTTTCATAAATGGAGAGAGCAAAGGCCAACTCTTTGGTCAACTTGGGACCAGGAATGCACTGGCTTGTGCATTCTCAGTGGTTGGGTTCAGTAATTCGGTATTATCGTTGCCCGTTATTATAACTGCCCCAGGGCACCAGAGGCCCAGGTTAATGATGTATCAGTAGGTTCGTGGTAATTTGATTGAATCCAGTTTTGTTTGGGAATGTATACCATTTAAACATAATATCCGCTCAATGATAGGGGCCTTAAGAGTTGCCCATGTGTATGACATGGGCAACTCTTAAGGCTCCTCTTTGCCACTCTGTGTACATAAACAATGTACAAAAAGTGAACAATCAGTCATGTCAGTAGGGGCCTATAGTACTGTGGTTCAGTCCTGCCATAGATTATGATAATAACATTTTCCGTATCACTCAGCACTTACAGTACAGACAGACTTCGAAAGAAATGTGGCGAGAGAGAAAACGGAGATGGGCGCGCCGAACCAGCGAGAGAAGAAAGCAGGAGGAATTGACATTTAAGGTTAAAGAGACTCGCGTAGAGAGAAAAAAAAAAGAGTATGAGCGAAGGAAAAGTTGACTCAGAAACAGAGAAAAGAGGGGAGAAAAGTGAAGAGAAGTCAGACAGACTGAGAGCCGTCGAGAGCTGGCTTGTGTTTGGTGTTGTGGTTAGATGAGTTTCCTGTCAGATAATTATAGAGCCTGTGTTCCTCTGTGCCAGAGTCGTGGGCGGAGTTGTGGTGTCATCGGGGACAAAGACACAAACTGATGTGTGGGCCGGTCCGTTACTGTCACTACAGGGAAACGGCAACATCCCCTTTAACACCCATATTAACATACTGTCTCTATTCCTATCTCTCGCTCTCGCTCTCTCTGTTTCGATGAGTTGACATTTGTACTGCCAAAGCGGTCTGAAATGCATTTGTTCAAAAGGAAATGTATGAAAAGCACAATACAGATAATATTTGATAATATTTGTACATCGGAACATGAGAAAAAAAAATAATTGCATGCGCTACTCGCTTGTGTCCTTCAGAGGGTGAAACAGGATGCCATGGAGGATGTGATGACCTATATTATGTGTTTTGAAAGTTGATTTTACAACTTTTGAATATCAGATGCTCGGTTATACTCTCAATCACTTATGCAGCACACACACACACACGTGTGTGGTCTAGTCTTTGTAAGACACAAACTCATTTATTATCATTCCCTCTCACTGTCTCACACACACACACACACCAACATCATCATCACTGTCTTCCTTATAGGTTTGTGTGGGTCTTCAGGTGGGCATAGAGGCTAATCCTGGAGCTGCATATTTTGGGGCCATGTGGGCAAGGGTGTTAAGAAGTGGTTGACGATGTATGATATATCGTCAACTTTAAAATTTCACTTGACCTTTTGTGTAACCATTGTCTAGTGTTGTGTGTTTTCCCATCACTGGCAGTCATTCGGGGTTGAGTATGACTGTCTTCCTTCTGAGTCCTTACGGGTCTTCTGGTGGGCGTAGAGGCTGACCCCGGAGCTGCATATTTTGGGGCAGTGTGGGCAAGGGTGTGAAGAAGTGGTTGAGGATGTGGTTTGGGCCTTTCGGGTAACTTGACCGTTTCTGAGTCTGTTTGTTTTCAGCAGCACAGTGGAGGTCAGGATAGGGTCAGGTGGGTGATAGGTGTCATTAGAATAAAATTAAACTGGCCAAAGAATACGGCTCACCTAGCTTGCCTGGAGTTCAGGCGTTTGGTTGTCTGAATATAAGCCAGGTTCTTGTGGTCAGTACAGACAATAAAGGGGTGCTCTGCGCCCGCCAGCCAGTGGCACCACTCCTCCAGTACCATCTTCACCATCAGGAGTTTCTAGTTCCCAACATCATAGTTCCCCCGTGAGGGACAGTATGCGAGGAAAAACTAGTGCAGGGGTGAAGTTTGTGAACGGCATGAGAGCACTGGGAGAGAAAGGCACCTACCCCAATATCTTAAGCGTCTACCTCCACCACAAATTGCAGTTCCAGGTCCAGCTGGGTGAGCATTGGGGCGGTGGTGAAATGACGCTTCAGTTCCTGGAACGCTGAGTCCGACTCCGGAGTCCAGTACAATAGCTTGGTGAGGGCCATGAGGGGGCTACCAGGCGGCTATAGTTCCTGATGAAGCCCCAAGAACCGTGGCAGTTGCTTGCCAGTTGCAGGAGCCAGAGTCACTTTTTCAAATATCTTCAAATTAGGAACTTTATATCCTTATCTCAAAATCATTCATTAGATATGCCTGTCATTTCCTCATTAGAGGCAGCAATTATAGAACAGCGCTATGATGAAGGTTTAATTTCATCTTTGTATGGCTTGTTTGAATCTGGGTGTGATAAATCCTCAGAATCAAAACTGAGATCATGAAAGGAAGATATAGATGATGAAATATCTTTAGAAGACTGGAGTAAGACATCTAGGAAGGCTCAGAGGCTGACACTCAACAGTAGCTTGACAGTTATACAGCATAAATGGCTGATGCATACATACATAACTCCTGTTAAATTGCACAAGTTTAACGATAATATTCCTGATACCTGTATGAAGTGTAATGAGGCAAGAGGGACACTATACCACTGTATATGGGAATGCGTGAAAGTAAAATGCTTTTGACTAGGTTTTTTTTTTTTTTTGCTAGATATTATTGATATGATGGATCAAATGTTATCAAAGAGATTACCATTGGATCCTAAGCTTTTTAATCGGGGTATATATATATCCTATCAACCATCACTTACAAAGTAAAAGTTTAAATTCATCGACGTTTACAAGCTAAACTAATTGCTCTTAATTGGAAAAATGGTAATGGACCAAGAATCGGAATGTGGATTAAAGAAATGGCTTCAAACGTGTCAATGGAAAAGATAATGTATATGGTTAGATATAAACAGAATATTGTTGATGGTATCTGGAGACCTTTTATGTACTTCTTAAGGCATAATGTTAGTGTTGGTAACGTAACCTGCTTCAGCAGGAACAAGCTCTGAGGGTGTAGCATACTGTAGCCGAGGGTTTGTAGATGTCGCCTATACTGTATGAAACTATAAAATAACAAATACGGACAAATAACAAATACCTGCTGCCCCGCATACAAGACATGCTTGACACCCTCTCCTCTGCCAAATGGTTCAGTACACTGGACCTTGCCTCCGGCTACTGACAGGTTGAGCTGACCTCTGGAGTACGCAAGGTGGCCGCTTACTGCACCAGAAAAGGGCTGTTAGGCAGTACCTCCTGGGGCAACCCTCCATTGTGCACACCGATCACAGCAGCCTTCGGTGGCTAACAAAAATGAAGGAGCCGGAGGGACAGCTCGCCAGGTGGCTCGAGAGACTCGGCGAGTACGACTTCGAGATCGTCCATCGCCCCAGCCACTTGCACAACAACGCAGACAGCCTCTCCAGGTGGCCCTGCCGCCAGTCTTGTCCATGTAAGCTGCCAGGCCCCTCCCTTCATCCAGCAAACGTCAATCACCAGGCTGTGCAGTGCGACTTGGACTTTGACATCAACAAGATGATGCTGAGTCCAGTGGGGGTGGAGGGGCACCCAGCTTCCAAAGCAGTGAGTCTAGTGGGGGTAGATGAAGCTTTGCCTGCTGACACAGACAGCGTAAAGCCCCCTGAGAGAATCTACAGAACTTAGACTAGAAACACTGAGCTGTTCGGCGGCTGGTCCCCAGAGGAGCTGCAACAGGCTCAGGGAGCCGAACCAGATATTGCACTTATCAGGGCGTGGATGGAGACCAGCGCAGAGCGCCCCCTTTGGGTAACAGTCTTCCCATGCAGCCCAGCTACGAAGACGTATTGGAGCCAGTGGAGACAGCTCTACATCCGAGATGGGATACTGGTCAGGTGGTTTTACTGCCTGGATGACACCCAGTTCTCCCCACAAGTAGTACTGCCTAGTGCCTTCCGGTCTGATGTCATGAGACAAATGTAGGAGGGGCAAGTAGGTGGACATTTTGGTGTGGAGCGCACTGTAGCCCAGCTGCAGACCCGATACTTCTGGTACCGGATGAGAGAGGATGTCACTCTCTGGTGTGGCACCTGGACCAGCTGCACATCCAAAGCCCGGCCCGTAAGACACCGCAAGCCCCCATCGGCACCGTTCAAGTAGGAGCCCCCATGGAGTGCATCGCCTTGGACATCATGGGGCCACTGACTGAAACAGCGCAACAACTGCTATGTGCTCGTGATACAAGATTATTTCACAAAATGGGCGGAAGCCTTCCCCCTACCCAACGAGCAGGCCGTAACTGCAGCCCAAGCGCTGGCCTCAGAGTTGGGTGTGCCATTACGGAGCGCCACAGACGCTGCACAGTGATCAAGGCCAGAATTTTGAATCTGAAGTGTTCCAGAAAATGTGCACACTGTTCGGTATTGAGAAAACGCACACCACACCGTTTCGACCTCAGTCTGATGGCCAGGTTGAAAGGTTCAATGCCACACTACAAAATATTCTGGCCACAACAGCCGAGCAATGCCACTAGGACTGGACTCCCAACTTCATGATGTGTGGCCGAGAAGTGAGTGAGCCGGTGGACCTGGTAGCTGGCTTGACTCTCGACGCTGACACAGCCCCTTCTGCCCCTGAGTATGTCCAAAACACTCGGGAACGCCTGGAGCAGGCACATCCAATCGCCAGGGACGCTCTCTGTGAGTCTGTAAGACGTGCAAAGAGGCAATATGACAAAAACTGTTGCCGTAAACAATACCAGGTTGGTGATGCTGTGTGGTACCTAATCAAAGGCACACGGAGAGTCAAGAATAAGGTCAGAAAGTTCCTCCCATCATACGAAGGACCATACTTCATCCTGGGACATTTGGATGATCTGGTGTGCCGCATCCAGAAAGGCTCAAAGACCAAGGTGAAAGTGGTTCACAATGACCAGCTGAAGTCCTACCGCTGTCGCGACCCACTGGACAATACCTGGGTCATGAAGCAGGCCTGGAGCTGGGCACCCATGGAGGTGTCACCCCCAGTCTTGGACATGGATCCTGCAGACCCTTCCCTGGGTCTATCCCAACTGTTCTCCGACGCTGGTGCTGAGGAAACCTCCGACTGCACCTCATCAGATCCAGCAGTAGACATTGCAGAGGCTGCCGTTTCGCTCCCCTCCACCTCTCCTCCCCTGGATTCTATTACACCTGGGGACTCTCAGGATAGTGGGGGTAGTGTAGCGGAGCAACATCCTCAGAGCCAGCGTTCTCAGCCAGCGTATTTGATATTAGGCTAGCTTATTGCCGGCTTTTTTTTTTCTTGGGCCCTTATGTTTTCAATGTGTATGTGTATGCATTTGACTGGGAGATTTAAAAAGATGTTTGAAAACGAAGCATTTACACACTGAACAATATTTTCTAAGTAAATATTTTAAACTTCTTATAACACAGTGGTGGTGAATGACTACTTTTGATATTTTAAGCTAAATAAGAAAAAGTGTATTTTCTGTTTAAAAGTGGAAGAGTGTTTACGGGTTACAAGTAATTCTAGACATTTTAATTTAATTGTAAAGTGTACGAATTAATGCTTAAATAGTGATTTTGAGTGAAAGCGTATTGCATATAGCCTAATAAGTAGTCATTACACACATACAAGTTAAACACTGATATGTTTATTAGTGAAACCCCACTTATTTGATTAGATGTTTTAAAGAACACAGGATAGCCACCTCTCACTATAGCCAAACCCGCTAGAGAGGCGCTACACCCACCTCCGGCTTCCCACCCACAGACGCGGCCAATTGTATCTGTAGGGACGCCCGACCAAGCCGGGGGTAACGCGGGGATTTGAACCGGCGATCCCCATGTTGGTAGGCAACGGAATAGACAGCCACACTACCCGGATGCCCCGAGTCAATGTTATCTGAATAGCCCAATATCACAAATCACAAATTTGCCTCAAGGGGCTTTACAGCAGCACACCATCCTGTCCATAGACCCTCGCATCGGATAAGGAACAACTCCCGAAAAAAGAAGAAAAAAAACTTTAACAGGGAGAAAAATTGGGAAGAAACCTCAGGGAGAGCAACAGAGGAGGGATCTCTCCGTCAAGACGGACAGACGTGAAAGGTCTGCAGTTAAAACAGTGGCTGTTATTTTTGGAGTGAGACTAATGAATTAGTGTCAACATAAAGTAACTGCAAGGTTTTGAGAGGTGTGAAACACATTCTACCCAAAGCTACTTTCCCACAAAAGGCCACTTTAAAGAATAAACCCAGTAAACCTGCAGCTGGGAAACCTGTTTCAACAAGATTATAAGATTATGACTGAGTTCAGTTGAACTTTGCCCTCAGAAAGTCTGCCCATTTGTTTATTTTTTTTTCTTCTGATTTTGGAGGGTTTTTTTTTTTTTTTTTTTAGCTTTGAAACATTTCTGCTGATGGCCATAGTCTAAAATAGCTGTGGGCTGCATGCTGCATGGGCGTGTGCATAGCTCTCTCTACAAGTTTCTGGCTATGTATTTAACTTTGCAACAGACAGGATGGAGAGTTAACCCCGAATGTGATGTCTGGGTCAAGAAAGTGCGTGTCAGAGCATGTTTCCAAACTCTAAATACACCAAAAAAAGGTATTTAAATCCTTCTTTTTTGATCTTGTATCAGAGAAACCTTTAAATGATTCACTAAATTTGTGCGTTATGAATGTGGATGTGGCTGAAATTAGTATGTATCTCTTATGTGGGGGCGAAGTGTGTTCGTGTATATGACATCTAATATATGCATCAAAAAACTCGCATAATATGTGACAAAGGAGGTTTCAGACTGAAGTTTTGCTAATTTCTGCTGTACTTTTTCACCTTTCGCAAAAGAAATGCTTTGGGAAAAAAAGAAAAGAAATTTAAGTTCCTCTTCAACAGTTAAGTCAGAGATTCAAACTTTGCAAAATAAAATATATAAACTTGAATCTGGTGATTCAGGTTGATGTGTCAGTTTGTACGCCCTTCTCTTTAATAAGACAGAGTTTTTTGAGTGGTCTAAACAGCGAAGGAGGCGCTCCTGTAATTTTGTGGAAAGGGTTTGTGACTGTATATCTTTCTTACCAAACCAGCATTAAGCCCAGACTAGACAGATGCGGTTCGCATTCAAGTTAAGAGAGGATGCTCCATTTACATTAGCAAGTGTTTTAAGTCCACATCATTCCTTCAAGAGCCTGGTCTCTACATCTATTACACCAGCCCTACAAAGATTAACAGCATTTATGGTTATTATGTGTTTGAAAAAGTCAAAGGTCATGACTAGGGTTTGGGATTTGGAGATTTGCATGTTATTCTCAGGTTCGTCTGGGTTTCCTCCAGGTGCTCTTATTTACTCTTGTGTGTGTGTGTGTGTGGGGGGGGGTGTATATGGGTGTATGGAGCACGTCAATGAACTGTTGATCTGGCTAGGACGTCTCCCTGTCTTCCATGCAATATACACTCACTGGCCACTTTATTAGGCACACCTGTCCAACTGCTCGTTAACGCAAATTTCTAATCAGCCGATCACATGGCAGCAACTCAATGCATTTAGGCATGTAGACATGGTCAAGACGATCTGCTGCAGTTCAAACTGAGCATCAGAATGGGGAAGAAAGGTGATTTAAGTGACTTTGAACGTGGCATGGTTGTTGGTGCCAGACGGGCTGGTCTGAGTATTTCACAAACTGCTGATCTACTGGGATTTTCACGCACAACCATCTCTAGGGTTTACAGAGAATGGTCCGAAAAAGAGAAAATATCCAGTGAGCGGCAGTTCTGTGGGCGAAAATGCCTTGTTGATGCCAGAGGTCAGAGGAGAATGGCCAGACTGGTTCGAGCTGATAGAAAGGCAACAGTAACTCAAATAACCACTCATTACAACTGAGGTATGCAGAAGAGCATCTCTGAACGCACAACACGTCGAACCTTGAGGCAGATGGGCTACAGCAGCAGAAGACCACACCGGGTGCCACTCTTGTCAGCTAAGAACAGGAAACGGAGGCTACAATTCGCACAGGCTCACCAAAATTGGACAATAGAAGATTGGAAAAACGTTGCCTGGTCTGATGAGTCTCGATTTCTGCTGCGACATTCGGATGGTAGGGTCAGAATTTGGCGTCAACAACATGAAAGCATGGATCCATCCTGCCTTGTATCAACGGTTCAGGCTGGTGGTGGTGGTGTAATGGTGTGGGGGATATTTTCTTGGCACACTTTGGGCCCCTTAGTATCAATTGAGCATCGTGTCAACGCCACAGCCTACCTGAGTATTGTTGCTGACCATGTCCATCCCTTTATGACCACAGTGTTCCCATCTTCTGATGGCTACTTCCAGCAGGATAACGCGCCATGTCATAAAGCTCGAATCATCTCAGACTGGTTTCTTGAACATGACAATGAGTTCACTGTACTCAAATGGCCTCCACAGTCACCAGATCTCAATCCAATAGAGCTTCTTTGGGATGTGTTGGACCGGGAGATTCACATCATGGATGTGCAGCCGACAAATCTGCACCAACTGCGTGATGCTATCATGTCAATATGGACCAAACTCTCTGAGGAATGTTTCCAGTACCTTGTTGAATCTATGCCACGGAGGATTAAGGCAGTTCTGAAGGCAAAAGGGGGTCCAACCCGGTACTAGCAAGGTGTACCTAATAAAGTGGCCAGTGAGTGTATGTTGGGAAAGTATGGAAGCGCAGAGAGGCAAGTGAATGGGTTTGTTTTTTTATCAGGGTTTGTTGTTGTAATACTCATTTCGGCCACAAGAGACCGAAGTGCGCCACTACTCCATAGACGTCGGCACAGCTTTGTATTGCAGCTTTAAAACTATAAGACAATAGGAATCCTACGCGGATCACATCACCTCGCTAAACATCTTAATTTTTCTCTCCAATAAGTCAAGGGATATTTCATCCAAGGTGAGCGGGGTTGCAACATATTGTGGCGAATTCTACTAGAGTGTTCCTGCTCCACGTTCATTTGCATATTACCCACGATGCAACTGAAGTGTCGATGTTTTGGTTATGTTGTGGGATATTGAACATGTTAAAAACGGGCGTTACAGATAGCGGGGATGTGGTGGAAGGTAATGGGGACGTTATGAGAGAAGTTGTATTTCCCACCATGAGGGTAAAGAGTAGGCAAATAGATAAGGTCGCTTCTGTGGCCAAGAAAAGGATTAAGCTGAGACCAATACGAACTTGTGTCTGTTATGATTTTCTTAGCTTGCGGTCATTAAAAGCTTGCTTGTTATCACTGAAAGGTTTGCTGAGAAGTCCATTATTTGACCACGTCACAATGGTGTCAGAAGTGGGATGGTGAGACCGTGAGGTCATCGGAAGCGCGTGCGCCCAGAGGCGTGAGGGAGCTGATATGCTGAAGCGCGGGGGATGCGCTTCCCGAAGGAGGGGGGTAGTGTAACGTGCATGGATAAGTAGACACGTTGGTTCTTGACTAACGGGTCGGACCCTTTAGTCGACTGGTTAACGTTGTCGCTTGCGGAGCGGGAGATACAGGTTCACGTCCCGACTGTGGCGGTTCCCGGACTGCCCCCGAATTCGCTACAATATGTCATTTTCCAAGTGCGCTGTATGTTTGGGGAAAACAACAGCTGCGCTGTAGCCAACGTTAGCTTGCCTCGTTAACGCAGGGCTAATGTTTTCTTTTAAGCTAGCTTTGTTTGGCTATGGCACTGAGGACGTCTTTCCAAAGCTCTTCTCGTAAGCGACGGGAAACTTTAATCCCCGAAGTATTTTTATTTTTTCTTTTCGAAGTCTTTTGACGACCCTGCGCCCCGACAGCTTTTGCTGTTTTTCGGATGGGAATCATGACCACAAACAATGGAAAGGAGCAAATGACGAATATTAACAAGGACAGAAAGAATGATAAAAATGTGGAAAGTGAAGAGACGAAGAGGAATAAAATAAACGAAAACCGGGAAGAAAATTACGACAATGAGAGAGGAAACAGAACAAATGAGCGAACAGGCAGCGAACCACAGAAAAACAGTAGAGAAGATTGTGGGGAAAGGAGAGAGAAATTTGGCAAAGAGTTGACGGTGGAAGTGGAGGTGGAGGGAGGTGAAAGAGTTACCATGATGGAAATATTGAAGGAGGTGATGAAAGAGTGTGGAGAGGTAGTTGGTTGCAGAGCTGGAGAAGAGAAGATTTTTGAAGTCGCAATGAAGGACGAGGGCGGGAAATCCAAATTGATGGACAGCGTGGGAGTGAAAGGGGCGATGATTCACACCAAAGACATCACAAACAATGACATGGCGGTGTCCTTTATCAACCGGCCTTTCTTTCTGTCTATTTGGAGGATTGGAAGATACCGGCAAAACTGGGAGAATAGGGAGTGAAGGCGTTATCACCAATTAAATGACGCATGTGGCCTGGAACAGAACTAGCTGACGGAACGAGATTTGTAAAAGTACGTTTCAACGATCAGGTACGTTCACTCCCCTACTCCACAAAATTTTAGACTCTTAAGAGGTGCAGAATATTTTAGAGTCATTCATGACAGGCAAGTTCGTGTGTGCAGACTCTGCATTAAACCTAGGCACAATTTTAGGGAGTGCCCAGAGTTTACTTGCTTTAAATGCGGCAAGAGGGGACACTACGCCAGAGCCTGTGACGAGCGGAGAGAGACGGCGAGAAAAGAGGAAGAGCGGCAGAGAGAAGGAGAAGGAAGTGGAGAAGAAGAGGTGAGAGCAGAGGAGAACGTTGTAAGTGAAGATGATGACGGAGAGCAGATGGAGGAGGTGGTAGAGCGAGGAGAGGAAGACGATACGGCAGCTGAGGATGCACCCATGGAGGCGGAAGGTGAGAAGGAGACTGAGGAGACCAGCAACAACAAGGACAGTAAGCTGAGAAATGAGGAAGGAGAGAAGAAGGAAGACGAAGTGGTGCTGAGAGTGAATGAAGAGAAGAAGAACAGTGGAGAAGCAGGGGAGGCTTCTGAGGTAGAGAAGGGAGGGGGGCAGTGGGTTATTTCGAACAATACAGATAGTAAGGAGAACAAACAAGTACAGCTGGCTCTAAATAGGAAAACCTCAAAAGAGAGGAAATCTGATAGAAAATAAAAGAACGTGGTTAAAATGGGACACCTCTTTCCAGTTATACTTTTGATGGTTAAAATCACATCCTTTAATACAAATGGGCTACGGGATATGATTAAGAGACAGCAAACCTTCATGGTATGTAAGTCTGATATTTTATGTTTACAAGAGACACACTGGGAAGAGGTGTGTGTGAGAGAGGAGAGAGAATGGATAGGAGAAATGTATGTGAACGATGGTGGAGTCAGCATCAGCACAGGGGAACAGCATTTAGGTAAAAATGTTCAATTGTTGAATGTGTATGCACCAAACCATTAGAGGGAGGAGGTTTTTTTTTCAGAATTGGGGAGGGATGGTTGGTGAGAACTGTATGGTAGTGGGTGACTTTAATGTATGGTGTGGAAGGTTGGATGCAACAGTGAGTGAGATTTAAGAGCGACTCATCGAGAGGTGTGTTGATAGAAATGATGAGAGTAAAAGGGCTGATAGGCGTGTGGAGAGCGAGGAATCCAGAGGGGAGGGCTTTTTCCAGGAGACAAGTGGTGGAAGGGGTGTTAAAACAGAGTAGGATAGATTTAGTTTTCAGCACGAAGGGCATAGTTGATAAGATAGGGGAAATAGAATAAAAAGACATAATTAGTGATCAGTTGAAGTTGGGTTTTAGCATAGACCAAAGTGTAGAGAGGAGGGGGGGGTGTCTGAATGGTGAATTGAATTGCTGAAAGATATAAGAAGATAGAGTGTATAATGAGAAGAAAGAATGAGAGTATGTATGAGGAAAACATTGGGAAGTGGTGGTAGAGTGTGATAGAACAGTTAAAGATATTGAGTATAGATTATAGCAGAAGCAGAAATAAGCTAGAAAAAGAGAGGAGGTTAAAGGGAGAGTTAACTAGAGAGGCAGAGAGGGAGGGAGGTAGGTTATGATTTAGGGGAATATTTTAGAATAAAAGATGAACTGAAGGAGATAGAACAAAAGAGGTGTATGGGAGCAATAGTTAGAAGCAGGGCTAGATATGTAGTTGAAGGAGAGAAATGTACGAGGTATTTTTAGGGTTAGAAAAGGCGAAACAAAATAATTATTTAGAAAAGGCGGAAGGAAAAGATGGTAGGGAGGTTACAGACTTTGTAGGGATAGCTGAAAGAGTAGAATATTATTATAGGGATTTATTTAGGAAAGAACAGATTGATGAAGACAGCACAGGACAAGTGTTAGATAAGGTGAAGATCAGAGTAAGTGGTAATGATAGAGAGGTGTGTGAGGGAGACATCGGGACAGGAGAATTAGAGGCAGTAATAGCAGGGCTAGGTAGGGACAAGAGTCCAGGGATAGATGGTTTAATTGGTGAATTTTATATCGAGTTTAGAGAAGAATTAGTGCCAGTGTTATATAGATTATTTAGGTGGATAGAAGAAAAGAAAGAGATGCCAGGTAGTATGTCAACAGGGTTAGTCAGCATCATTTACAAGAAAGGGAGTAGGAACAGATTAGAAAACTATAGGCCACTTAGCATGTTAAATAATGACTATAAAATATTAGCAAGAGTGTTAGCCAACAGAATCAAAAGAGTTATAGGAACGGTGGTGGGAAAGGAACGGTGGTGGGAAGCACACAGGCTTACGTCATACCAGGTAGGGACACAATAAGTAGCATCAGAGACACTTGACTTTATGAAGAGAGACAAAGAGGGATAGTTATTAGTTTAGATTTGAATAAAGCATTTGGTAGGGTAGATCACGGATATTTATACAAGGTCTTAGAGAAATTTGGTTTTGGGCGTAGGCTGGTAGGATGGATCAGAAGAATGTACAATAGGGGCAGTTAGTTGTATTAAAATCAATGGGATAGTCTCAGACACATTTAAGATAAGCCAGTCAGGCAAGGGTGTCCCCTATCGGCTCTGCTGTATTCCTTGTCAGCAGAACCGATAGCGGCGCTACTGAAGAGAAATGATAGAATTAGGAGTATAGAGCTACCAGGGGGGCAGGTGAGTTTCGTTTATCAGTATGCAGATGACACGACAGTTACAGTAAAGGACAAGGAAAGTGTAATTGAGGCATTCGATAGTTTAGAGCTGTATGGTAGGGCATCAGGGGCTAAAGTAAATATAAATAAGTCAGAAGTTGTGTATATAGGGGCAAGTAGAGAAGATTTATGAATAGGATTAAACAAGAAGAAGGGTTATTTTAGGGTGTTAGGTGTGAATTTAGGGATTGGGGATAAGGAAGGCAGAGATATACAGTATGAAGAGATATTGAATAAGATTCGTAAGACATTGGGGTTTTGGAAACTTAAGAGGGTTGAAGCTGAAAGGGAAAGTGGTGGTTGTGAATGGATTAGTTATGAGTACGATTGTGTATGTAATGAATGTGTTGGATGTGCCTGAGAGAGTGAGGAGGTGGAAAGAATGGTGAATGATTTTCTGTGGGACGGGAAGGGAGTTAGGATAGCAAAGGAGGTGATGGAAAATGACTATGAAGATGGTGGGTTGAAGTTAATCAATTTAAGGGTGAAAAAGAAAGCACTTGGGGTGAAAATGACGGTTAGATACTTAAGAAACAAGAGAGATCATATATGGAAGGTGCTTTTAAGAAGGCAATTTATAAATGTGGAGGGTGTGGGGAGAGTGGAGTATATATGCAAATGAAGAAAGGTGTGTTGAGTGGAGTGTCTGAGTTTTACAAGGAGGTGTTGGAAGCGTGGGGAGAGTTTGTGAAATGGGTGCAGTATGAATGTAAGAATGTGAAGCAGGTGTGGGAACAACCAGTGTTTTTAAATCCAAAAATCACATTTGAGAGGAACACAGTCTACAGCAGGGTGATTTGGAGAACGGGGTTTAGGAAGATAAGGGATTTAGTCTGTGAATATGTAGCAGAGTTTATGAGGACACAGGTACTTGTAGATGAAGTGAGGGGAGGGGGTGATGGAATGTGGTTGGGAACGGCAGAGAGGATATTTGGAAAGATCAAGGGGGGGATGCCGAGAGAATGGGTCAGTATGATTGAGAGAGAGGCTGTGTTGGATGAGGAAGGAGAGATAAGAAATGTATGTGGGAGAAGGAGAGAGGAGAGTGAGTCTGACGTGTGAAAACGAAAGTGACATTTACGAGGGGAAGAAGTGGGAAGACCGGCTGCAGAGAAAGTGTGGGAGAGTGCTATGAATGAGATGGCTGTAGAGAGGTTATGGAGAAATTTGAGAGTGAAGTGGAACAGTGTTGAATATGAGAATTTTGATTTTTTTTTATTATTATTAAGGCACAATAAGGTGTTCAATAATGTAATAATTAGTAAGTTTGGTGTGAATGTGAAGAAAGAATGTGGTGTGTGTGGTGTGGGAGTGGAAACATGCATGAGTTTGTTGAATGTTGTGAACTGGAGGGATACATGTTGAAAATGAAAGAATTAATAAGTAGATGTTGGAGAGGTGGTTTTGTTGACAGAATGGAATGGAGAGAATTGTGATTGCTTGGGGTGGCTGGCAAAGTGAACGGATGTAGGTTTGCTGTCAAGCTAAGGAGGAATATAGCCCATTATGAAAAGAGGAAAGCTGAGGTGTGGAATATTTTTAGGAGCATAATGGAAAGAGATGTTAATATGTCGTACGGTTATGTTAGAGAAGAAGGGTTTGTTGGTGGATTTGTAGAGGGGAGCACTTTTGTTGCGATTGGGGAAGGAGGGAGGGTAATGTTGGATTTTGGTTAAACAGTATACTGTGTGTGGTATATGTGTATTTTTTGTTTGATTTCTTTGATTTGGGGGGGGGGGTCTGTAGGCTGGAAGCCATGCCAAGGCCTATAGGTTACCTCACTATTTTCTGTTTTGTCGACCTGTGTTGTAATCTTTGATTCTGTGGAGTTCGATGGGTTTGTGAAATGTTTTATTTCCCTATTTGATTGGTATATGTGTGTTGTATTTTGAATGTTTTTTCTATAGAATAAAAGAGGGGGGAAATGCACAGTGAGCACCAACCGGAATTTCAGCTTTGATTTCTAGTTGAAAACTGGGTAATTTCGTCTGAACGTCTAAGACCTCTTTTCAACCTGCTAAAATACAGGTACAACATCAGTGTGTCACAAAACACAAATTTGTTTGATAATTTTGTTAATTTGTTCAGCTGTAGATTGAAAGAGAGATGATATTGATTGGTGTAAAGGTATTTCTCGGCAGTCATATTGTGCTGATAGGCGAAATGTGGTCTACACGAAGACGTAATTTCAGCGCGTTTAATGTTTCGTATAAAATGTCATAAATATGGCACTGTATATAGGCAGTGTGCTGCCAACAAGCAGCTTCCAGAACATCGTAATGGGAGCAGTTATATGCATTAATGTAAAACAACTAAAAAAGAAAAAAAGTTATTAACACTTACCCGCGAGAAAACATGAATGCTTTTGGTCCTCCCAGTGAGCATTTTTCCATTGAAAATACTTTGTAATAGGGAAATTTTGCAATAATTAAATTTTTATATTTATACAATAAGTTATACTTTTTCTGGTGGTGACAGGGGAGAACGTAGCTTGGCAGCATCGGATGGTGGTCTATAGGATGACTTTGGAGACCAAGAAGAGAAAGAGAGTGAAGGCAGAGCCCAGGATCAAATGGTGGAAGCTGAAGAAGGAAGACTGCTGTGTGGAGTTCAGGGAGGAGTTAAGACAGGCACTGGGTGTTAGTGAAGAATTTGTGGATTGCTGGGCAAGCACTGCAGAAATAGTGAGGAAGACAGCTAGGAAGGTACTTGGTGTGTCATCTGGTCAGAGGAAGGAGGCCAAGGAGACTTGGTGGTGGAATGAGGAAGTACGGCAAAGTATACAGGGGAAGACGTTGGCAAAGAAGTGGGATAGTCAGAGAGATGAAGAAAGTAGACAAGAGTACAAGGAGATGTGGCATAAAGCGAACAGAGAGGTGGCAAAGGCAAAGGAACAGGTGTATGGTGAGTTGTATGAGAGGTTAGACACTAAGGAAGGAGAAAAGGACTTGTACCGATTGGCTAGACAGAGGGGCCAAGCTGGGAAGGATGTGCAGCAGGTTAGGGTGATCAAGGATAGAGCTGGAAATGTTCTGACAAGCGAGGAGAGTGTGATGAGAAGGTAGAAGGAGTACTGAAGAAAATGAGAGAAGGTTGGATGATGTGGGGATAGTGAATCAGGAAGTGCGGTGTAATAGCAAGGAAGACATACCTGTGGAGGCATGGAGGTGTTTAGCAGAGATGGCAGCAGAGTTTTTGACTAGATTGTTTAACACAATCTTGGAAAGTGAGAGGATGCCTGAGGAGTGGAGAAGAAGCATACTGGTATCGATTTTCAAGAATAAGGGTGATGTGCAGAACTGTAGCAACTACAGAGGTATAAAGTTGATCAGCCACAGCATGAAGATATGGGAAAGAGTAATAGAAGCTAGGTTAAGAGGAAAGGTGACGATCAGCGAGCAGCAGTATGGTTTCATGCCACGAAAGAGCACCAAAGATGTGATGTTTGCTTTGAGAATGTTGATGGAGAAGTATAGAGAAGGCCAGAAGGAGTTACATTGTGTCTTTGTGGATGTAGAGAAAGCATATGACAGTGTTCCAAGAGAGGAGGTGTGGTATTGTATGAGGAAGTCGGGAGTGGCAGAGAAGTATGTAGGAGTGGTGCAGGATATGTATGAGGGCAGTGTGACAGTGATGAGGTGTGCTGTTGGAATGACAGATGGGTTCAAGGTGGAGGTGGGATTACATCAAGGATCGGCTCTGAGCCCTTTCTTGTTTGCAATGGTGATGGACAGGTTGACGGACGAGATCAGGCAGGAGTGTCCATGGACTATGATGTTCGTGGATGACATTGTGAACTGTAGTGAGAGTAGGGTGCAGGTTGAGGAGAGCCTGGAGAGGTGGAGGTATGCACTGGAGAGAAGAGGAGTGAAAGTCAGTAGGAGCAAGAGGGAATACATCTGCGTGGATGAGAGGGAGGACAGTGGAATGGTGAAGATGCAAGGAATAGAGGTGACAAAGGTGTGAGTTTAAATGAGGTCAACTGTTCAGAGTAATCGGGAGTGTGGAAGAGAGGTGAAGAAGAGCATGCAGGAAGGGTGGAGTGGGTGGAGAAGAGTGTAAGGAGGGATTTGCGGCAGAAGGTTACCAGCAAGCCTGTAAGAGAAGGTTCACAAGATGGTTGTGAGACCAGCTATGTTATATGGTTTGGAGACAGTGGCACTGATGAAAAGACAGGAGGTGGAGCTGGAGGTGGTAGAGTTGAAGATGCTAAGATTTTCATTGGGAATGACGAAGAAGGGCAGGATTAGGAACGAGTACATGAGAGGGAGTGGTGCAGCGCAGTGGTTAGCGCAGTCGCCACACAGCAAGAAGGTCCTCGGTTCGAGCCCCGGGGTAGTCCAACCTTGGGGGTTGTCCCAGGTTGTCCTCTGGAGTTTGCATGTTCTCCCCATGTCTGCGTGGGTTTCCTCCCACAGTCCAAAGACATGTAGGTCAAGTGAATCGGCCCTACTAAATTGTCCCTAGGGGTGTGTGTGTGTGTGTGTGTGTGCGTGTACGCTGTGATGGACTGGCGGCATTTCCAGGGTGTCTCCCCGCCTGCCGCCCAATGACTGCTGACAGCATCCCCTTGACCCTGACTAAGGATAAGCGGTTTGCATAATGGATGAAGGACTGAATGTTTGAGGGACAGCTCCTGTTCGACGGTTTGGAGACAAAGCAAGAGAGGCAAAATTGAGATGGTTTGGACATGTGCAGAGGAGAAACGCTGGCTATATTGGAAGAAAGATGCTGACTATGGAGCTGTCAGGGAAGAGGAAAAGAGGAAGGCCCAAGCGGAGGTTTATGAATGTAGTGGGAGGACATGCAAGTGGCTGGCGTGACAGAGGAAGATGCAGAGGACAGGAAGAGATGGAAATGGATGATCCGCTGTGGTGACAACACCCTAACGGGAGCAGTCAAAAGTAGTAGTAGTAGTAGTAGTAGTAGTATACTTTCTCTGCACTTTAAATGGAGTCTAGTGACAATGTTTTGATTGTCGTCACTGATGAAACCTCCTGGGATAAGTTCACTACTGTAGTAATTGTTGGTTGAAGATTTTACCCTAAAAATATACACTACCGTTCAAAAGTTTGGGATCACCCAAACAATTTCGTGTTTTCCATGAAAAGTCACACTTATTCACCACCATATGTTGTGAAATGAATAGAAAATAGAGTCAAGACATTGACAAGGTTAGAAATAATGATTTGTATTTGAAATAAGATTTTTTTTACATCAAACTTTGCTTTCGTCAAAGAATCCTCCATTTGCAGCAATTACAGCATTGCAGACCTTTGGCATTCTAGCTGTTAATTTGTTGAGGTAATCTGGAGAAATTGCACCCCACGCTTCCAGAAGCAGCTCCCACAAGTTGGATTGGTTGGATGGGCACTTCTTTGAGCAGATTGAGTTTCTGGAGCATCACATTTGTGGGGTCAATTAAACGCTCAAAATGGCCAGAAAAAGAGAACTTTCATCTGAAACTCGACAGTCTATTCTTGTTCTTAGAAATGAAGGCTATTCCATGCGAGAAATTGCTAAGAAATTGAAGATTTCCTACACCGGTGTGTACTACTCCCTTCAGAGGACAGCACAAACAGGCTCTAACAGGTACTATTTAATGAAGATGCCAGTTGGGGACCTGTGAGGCGTCTGTTTCTCAAACTAGAGACTCTAATGTACTTATCTTCTTGCTCAGTTGTGCAACGCGGCCTCCCACTTCTTTTTCTACTCTGGTTAGAGCCTGTTTGTGCTGTCCTCTGAAGGGAGTAGTACACACCGGTGTAGGAAATCTTCAATTTCTTAGCAATTTCTCGCATGGAATAGCCTTCATTTCTAAGAACAAGAATAGACTGTCGAGTTTCAGATGAAAGTTCTCTTTTTCTGGCCATTTTGAGCGTTTAATTGACCCCACAAATGTGATGCTCCAGAAACTCAATCTGCTCAAAGAAGTGCCCATCCAACCAATCCAACTTGTGGGAGCTGCTTCTGGAAGCGTGGGGTGCAATTTCTCCAGATTACCTCAACAAATTAACAGCTAGAATGCCAAAGGTCTGCAATGCTGTAATTGCTGCAAATGGAGGATTCTTTGACGAAAGCAAAGTTTGATGTAAAAAAAATCTTATTTCAAATACAAATCATTATTTCTAACCTTGTCAATGTCTTGACTCTATTTTCTATTCATTTCACAACATATGGTGGTGAATAAGTGTGACTTTTCATGGAAAACACAAAATTGTTTGGGTGATCCCAAACTTTTGAACGGTAGTGTATATATAAAACTGTCTGAAAAATAAGCCCTATATGACACATCTGTTGCCGCACAGCAAGTAGGTCCTGGCTTTAATCTCAATACATATTATCCTTGAGTTCATGTCAACATAGTGTGGTTTCCCTCACCGGTTCCCGAAACATGCAGATTTGGTCAATTTAAGAGTGTAAATTGCCAGTGGGTGTGTATGTGTTTTGAAATTTATCTGTGCATGACTGGAACTTGGGTACTCCTTTGAAATGTGGACAGGTCCCTGTTAATGATGTTAGGAGACAGAACACGTTTCTTGCCACCTGGGTGGTCTTTTCCAGTGGATATGAAAGTTCTGCTCACCCTGTTAAAATGACAGGTTTTTGTGATGTAAAAAAGTGAAGCCGAGATAAATCATTTCAGAACTTTTTCCACCCTTAATGGGAAATTGCAACCTATAAAGATGAGGTGAAAGCCAATCAGAACCATTTTAGGGAAATAGAAGAAAAATACAAAACTTAAAATAGCCTGGTTGTGTAAGTGTGCAAACCTTTTTATAATTGGGGATGTTGCTGTGTTCAGAATTAACCAGTCACATTCATCTAATCCAGCCATTATCCAAGCCGCTTATCCGAATTAGGGTCGTGAGATGCTGGAGCCTATCCTAGCAGTCATTGGAAATCTTCAACGTGAAATTTAATTTAATTTGAATTTAATCCGCTTCCGGTGTGGGAAGATGGCGGCGTGAATTCACGTTTGCGGCGGCCGCACCCAGTACCGTCCATGCAGTGTCTTTGTCCACGTCTGCGTCTAAGTTTGTCTTCATTTGATGGCTGGGAGAGCTGGCGCTGGATCGGCTTGGAGAGCTTGGTTTGCCGCGTCCTGTGGGCCCAGGGACCACGGGCCTGCCTGGAGCAGTGCCTGAAGAGGAAACACCGAGGGCGGTCTGACAGGACGCGGAAGTGGGGCAGGCTAAGCTAACTGCTAGCCCATGCAGACCGGCAGTTCTGACAGTCATCCTGGCTGGCGTTGGTTGTCCTGGACTGTGTTTGTTTTGGTTTTTTTTATTATTATTTATTTCTTGGAGTTTGTGGATGTGTTTTTGTCTTTGTGTTGCGCTGCTGTAGGCTGGGGGAATGATTTTCGTTTCATGAAATGACAAGGTGTTTCTGATTCTGAAAAAGTTCTGACATGATTTATCTTGGTTTCATTTTTGTACAGGGGTGTGCCCAATTTTTATATCCATTGTATGTATGTGTTTCTGATGGCTCAGCTGTGTGTGTGTATGTGTGTGTGTGTGTGTACGTGTGTGTGTGTACGTGTGTGTGTGTACATGTGTGCACATCTCTCAGTTGTCCAGTTATTCTGTTTCATCCTCGTCTTCCCTTTTTCTCTGCCTGTTTCTTGTTTCTCTTTGTCTGTCTTTCTTTCTCTCTCTCTCTCCCTCTGTCTGTCTTTCTTGCTCTGTCTGTCTCTCTATCTGTCTCTCTGTCTCTGTCTGTCTGTCTGTGTCTGTCTCTCCCTCTGTCTGTCTGTCTGTCTGTCTGTCTATCTGTCTTTCTCCCTCTGTCTGTCTGTCTGTCTCTCTATCTGTCTCTGTCTGTCTGTCTGTGTCTGTCTCTCCCTCTGTCTGTCTGTCTGTCTGTCTGTCTTTCTTTCTCCCTCTGTCTGTCTTTCTCCCTCTGTCTGTCTGTCTGTCTGTCTGTCTCTCTATCTGTCTCTGTCTGTCTGTCTGTCTCTCTGTCTCTGTCTGTCTGTCTGTCTGTCTGTGTCTGTCTCTCCCTCTGTTTCTCTCTTTTTGTCTGTCTGTCTCTCTCTCTGTCTGTCGGTCTGTCTGTCTCACTCTCTGTCTGTCTGTCTCTCTCTCTCCCTTTGTCTCTGTCTGTCCATCTGTTTATCTGTATCTGTCTCTCTGGGCCTCTTTCTTTCTCTGTCTGTCTGTCTCTCTATCTGTATCTGTCTCTCTTGCTCTCTCTCTCTGTGTCTGTCTGTCTTTGTGTCTGTCGTCTATCTTGTCTGTTTTTGGTCATTCTGCATGTGTTCACCTGCCTACCTGTTTCTGTCGTTAGTATTTGGTCTGCACCTCCGAAATGTTCTGCCTGTTAGCCTGCCTATCTGACTGAAAGTCTGCCCTTTTGTTTCATCTGCCTGTCTTCTCTGCCCGTCTAGCTCGTCCATCTGCCTTACTCTTGTACTGACTGCTTTTTTTTTTTATGTTGTATGTTTGTCCATCTGTCTGCCCTTTTCCCTGTCTCTCTGCCCATATCTGTCTGACTGTTTGCCTGCCCGTCTGTTGCCAGTGCTCCTCGTGTGGTTAAGGGGAGGGTGTCATGATATTATATAGCACAGAAATGCTATGCCAGGAAGTAAACTGGGCTGAAGTAGAAGTCTGCACAGCTAACCACTGATGACTGACACAAGATACTGACACACGAGCGACAGAGCTAATGCAGCACTCTGTGGGTAAGTTTTCCTCGAAAACTTGTTTATAATTCTCCCCTCAAAATGTACTCTGTGGCTTAGTGTACAGACATTAGAGCGTGGACATCTGAGTTTGTTTCATTATAACATGAGCTAAAGAGCATGTTGCAAGTGTCTGAAGGGGTATTTCATTCAAAGATCTCCCTTATGCAGTCCTACAAAAACAAATTAGTTTATAGACCAGTTTTGTGCAGCTGAAGTGAATTCTTCTTTGGATGTTAATTTTGTTTGCCCATCGGGGAAGATGGAAGGACTAACATGGCTAATGCAGCCCTGCTGTTGCTTGACTCCACTTAGTGGTATGAATTGTGGGGTTTGAAGTAGGAGTTTACGCCTTCAAGGTGGAGACAACATGGGTTAAGTTTTTACATATTCGTCCTTTTGAAGGCAGACTTAATTGTTGAAGCTCTGCTAAGCCTGCTTTGCGTGTAGCTATACGGTATGTTACAGTAGTGGTGCACAACTCTCCACTCTCTTACGGCTTTTTATAAGCAGTTTAGTTGTTAAGTACAAAAATAAATTAATTCACTTTGCTGGAAGGTAGTACATTAAATCTGTTAATTATGGAGCCAATTTAAGCCAGTTATAAAGTACCGTCCCCCTAAATGTGACACAGTGAGAGGTGGCCATAAGAAAAACTCGCTCCTTATGAAGATTTCTGTCTGAGTTGATAAGTGATGAAGACTAAATGGTGGTTAAATAGAAATCAGATGAGCCAAATTTGTTTAAGGGTCATCTTTTGTCGAACTGTGGTAATTTAAGACAGAATGGCTATACAATGAGCAGTGCATTGGTAGTTACAAAAAATAGTAAACTGTGACCTTCAGTTGATAATTCTTAGACTGCAGGTCAAAATTTACAACGCAAGCAAAAATAATTGTATTTTCTGAAATGTTATTCATTAATGTATTCGTTTTCTTTAATTTCATTTAACTTGTGTCGCTTAGATAGACAGATGCTGTTTAGCACAGGGGTACCGGGGCAGTTGCTACAAACCATCCGGTCCTTGTATAACCAAAGTGAGAGCTGTGTCCGCATTCTCAGCACAAATTCAGACGTGTTTCGGCGGGTGTGGGACACCGCCTAGGTTGTCCCTTGTCTCTGATTCTGTTTGTGATATTCATGGGCAGGATCTCAAGGCACAGCCAAGGTGAGGAGTGTGTCCGTTTTGGGAACCTCAGAGTTGCATCTCTGCTCTTCGCAGGTGATGTGGTTTTGTTGGCTCTATCAGAACGCGACCTCCAGCGTGCACTGGGGTGGTTTGCAGCTGAGTGGGAAATAGCCGGGATGAGAGTCAGCACCTCCACCTCTGGGGCCATGGTTCTCTGTGGGAAAATGGTGGATTGTGCCCTCTGGGTTGGGGATGAGTTGTTGCCTCAAGTGAAGGAGTGGAGGAGGAGAACAGCAGTTGCTTCCCTGTGAGACAGGAATTGCAAAATCTGTTTGATGTTTTCTAACACATGTAGTAAACTTACCAGCAACACCTTTATCTTATGGCCATACAGTGGGACTAACAAAATTTACCAAGGATGTAATCCCATTTTTCCAAACTACTGAATTGTCCTTGTGCTGTGGTGCATGGTGTTTTAGTTGGTAGGTATGCAGATGGATGGATGGATGGATGGATGGATGGATAGATAGATAGATAGATAGAGAGAGAGAGAGAGAGAGAGAGAGAGAGAGAGAGAGAGAGAGAGAGAGAGAGAGAGAGAGAGAGAGAGAGAGAGAGAGAGAGAGAGAGAGAGAGAGAGAGAGAGAGAGAGAGAGAGAGAGAGAGAGAGAGAGAGAGAGAGAGAGAGAGATAGATAGATAGATAGATAGATAGATAATGATTACATTTATATAGTGCTTTATCTAGACACCCAAAGTGTTTCACATTGAAGGGGGTAACTCACTTCAACCACCACCAATGTGTAGCACCCACCTGGGTGATGCACGGCAGCCATTTTTCAACAAAACGCTCACCACACATCAGCTTGAGGGGGAGAGGGAGGAATCATTGAGCCAATTACATGGAGGGGATGATTAGGTGGCTGGATGGAGAGAGCCGGGTTTGGAATTTTGCCAGCACACCGGGGAACCCCCTACTCTTTGTGATAAGTGCCATGGGATCTTTAATGACCACAGTGAGTCAGGACCTCAGTTTCGGCTGTGGCGATGGTTCCCGGACTGCTCCCCTAGAATTCGCTGCATTGGTGTCAGAAGTGGGATAACGTACACGAATAAGTGTAACGTACACAAATAAGTGGACACGTTAGCCCTTGGCTAACAGGTTGGACCCTTTAGTCGACTGGTTGACGGCGCTCGTGGTGCGGGAGATACGGATTCGCATCCCGGCTGCGGCGGTTCCTGTGGTTGCCCCCCGAATTCGCTACACTGGTGTCAGAAGTGGGATGCGCGCAGACGCGCTTCCCGAAGGAGGGGGGTAGTGTTCATGTCTCCTCCGAAGGACGGCATCTCCTACGGCACAGTGTGTCCGTCACTGCGCTGGGGTATTGGGATTTGATATTTGTTGCTTTTTTTAATTAGGACCAGAGGGAAGACTGCCTCCTACTCGCCCACCAACACCACTTCCGGCAGCAGCTCATTTTCCCGGGAGGTCTCCCATCCAAGTACTAGCCAAGCCCACACCTGCTTAGCTTCTGTCATTTGGCAGAGCCAGGGTATATGTTGGTATGGCTGCCCACAATAAGAAGCCTCGGTTGATAGAGCAGGCCCCAACAGGAAACAGCTCAAATAGATAGATATATGGATGGATGGATGGATGGATGGATGGATAGTCAAAGGTGTTGCGTCTAAAGCACCAGCCCACCACCTATTTATTATCAATATACAGACTAATAGATAGAAAAGCCAACAAATTCTGAACCTCTCAGCCAGTCTTATTGCATGCTCACAGAAAGAGCATAGTTAAATTATAAACCCGCATGTTGAATATAAGTTGTTGTGCCAAACAGCCAATAGAGGTCGCCATCATATTTGTGTCATGTTTCTCTGCGTAAAGGGTGTCTACTGTACTAAATGGGGGAAAGGTGTCCATACGCTTGTAGAATATATTTAACATTTTAGAAAATTAATAATGGCATACCATTTTAGTTAACGCTGTAACGATAATGCAATATTTTATTGGTTCCTTTGACACATGTTCATCACACACACACACAACATGCTGCTGACTCAGCATAAGAACAGCACTATCTTGAACCATTGATAAAAGGAAGAAAACCTGGGCCGCCCTGACCAAATAATCGTCCATGGCAGCCATTTTTCCTGTCTTTGTTATGTGTTATTGTGCCTTTAGTAAAGTGTTGGTCAACCAAAACTTACAATAAGTGAGGTGTGTGTGTGTGTGTGTGTGTGTGTGTGTGTGTGTGTGTGTGTGTGTGTGTGTGTGTGTGTGTGTGTGTGTAACCTCTCTGTTGTTGCTTTCTGGGGGGTGGCAAGTCCCCCAGTCCCTTCCTCAGCTCCTGTGTGTTTCGTGTATCTGTGTGTGTGTGTGTGTGTGTGTGTGTGTGTGTGTATGGACCCTGGGTTGAAGCTGTCAGCCAACCACACGCCTCACCACAGGAAGTAGGAAGTAAAAATATGCAGCCTGTGAACCAATGAGAAGCCTTGCTTGACAGAACAGACCCCAACAGGAAACAGCTCAGGAAATTTTGAGTTTCAGTCTCCCCCTTGCAACACAACTGACTACTCCACCTGTCTGTGCTCTCCATTGATCTCCCTGTTCGACTATTTTTCTGTTCACCAGTCTGTTCTGCTTCTCTTGGTCTTGCTTACCGCCCTGCTTGATAATCCCTTCTGCCTGTCTTGCTTTCACTCGCTCCATCCATCCATCTCTTTAACTGTTCATCTACCTATCCACCAGCCAAGCCATTCATCCATCTTTAAGACCATTGTACGCTGTTTCCAAACTGGTGAACAGCATGGTGGTTGGCCGTTCAGCGCTCCAGCCGTCAAGTCATCAGCCATGTCCGCTGCGTCAGTGAGGAAGAAGAAGTCTTTTTCACAGAGCTCCAAACCAAGTGTCAGGATGTGTGTGCGGGAACAGAGAGACGTTATGTAAGTCTGGACTCTACCTTCGTTCTGCTGGTTCTAGCTGACTTGATTAGTATTTGCTTGAGACCTTTTTGGTTTTAGATATCTGTTGTCCCTTCCTGTAGCGCTGACATCTGCTGTCAGTGTTCAGTCGAAATATATCTCCTCACCGAGGTCAGCCTTGTCTGTTACCGCTAATCTGGTCGCCTAAATCTACATTTGTGTTTTTTTCCATTAGTTGCTGCTTTTATCTTTCTCAAGACAGACCCTTTCATATTCAAAGTGCCTTTGAGCACCACTCATGGGTGCATCTCCATTCTGGACTTGCTGAGTCTGACCGATTTAAAATGTCAGCGTAGATGTAGGTTCAGTTTCTTTCTCAAATAAACTAAAATGTTGGATCCATGCTCTAGTTATTTACTGGTTACCAATCGGTTTGCTCTTCAAGCTGTTTTTGAGCACAGTGTATGCATATGTGTAGGTGTACATATACACAGTGTATGTGTATGTGTACATCTGTGTATGTGTATGCGTATGTATGTGTTCATGTACTTGTGCACATGTATGTGTATGTATATGTGGATGTGTACATGTACATATATGCTCATGTGTGTATGTGTGGTTGTATGTGTACATGTACACTACCGTTCAAAAGTTTGGGATCACCCAAACAATTTTGTGTTTTCCATGAAAAGTCACACTTATTCACCACCATATGTTGTGAAATGAATAGAAAATAGAGTCAAGACATTGACAAGGTTAGAAATAATGATTTGTATTTGAAATAAGATTTTTTTTACATCAAACTTTGCTTTCGTCAAAGAATCCTCCATTTGCAGCAATTACAGCATTGCAGACCTTTGGCATTCTAGCTGTTAATTTGTTGAGGTAATCTGGAGAAATTGCACCCCACGCTTCCAGAAGCAGCTCCCACAAGTTGGATTGGTTGGATGGGCACTTCTTTGAGCAGATTGAGTTTCTGGAGCATCACATTTGTGGGGTCAATTAAACGCTCAAAATGGCCAGAAAAAGAGAACTTTCATCTGAAACTCGACAGTCTATTCTTGTTCTTAGAAATGAAGGCTATTCCATGCGAGAAATTGCTAAGAAATTGAAGATTTCTTACACCGGTGTGTACTACTCCCTTCAGAGGACAGCACAAACAGGCTGTAACCAGAGCAGAAAAAGAAGTGGGAGGCCGCGTTGCACAACTGAGCAAGAAGATAAGTACATTAGAGTCTCTAGTTTGAGAAACAGACGCCTCACAGGTCCCCAACTGGCATCTTCATTAAATAGTACCTGTTAGAGCCTGTTTGTGCTGTCCTCTGAAGGGAGTAGTACACACCGGTGTAGGAAATCTTCAATTTCTTAGCAATTTCTCGCATGGAATAGCCTTCATTTCTAAGAACAAGAATAGACTGTCGAGTTTCAGATGAAAGTTCTCTTTTTCTGGCCATTTTGAGCGTTTAATTGACCCCACAAATGTGATGCTCCAGAAACTCAATCTGCTCAAAGAAGTGCCCATCCAACCAATCCAACTTGTGGGAGCTGCTTCTGGAAGCGTGGGGTGCAATTTCTCCAGATTACCTCAACAAATTAACAGCTAGAATGCCAAAGGTCTGCAATGCTGTAATTGCTGCAAATGGAGGATTCTTTGACGAAAGCAAAGTTTGATGTAAAAAAAATCTTATTTCAAATACAAATCATTATTTCTAACCTTGTCAATGTCTTGACTCTATTTTCTATTCATTTCACAACATATGGTGGTGAATAAGTGTGACTTTTCATGGAAAACACGAAATTGTTTGGGTGATCCCAAACTTTTGAACGGTAGTGTATATGTGGGTATTAAGGAGCATAGTGTCTTAACCTAGCGTGTCAGAATCAATATCACTATATTTATTTTTGTTAACAGTTCGTACATATCAGAAACTCAAAGCACTATTACTTCATTTTGCACATGATATGAGAAATCCCTTACAATGCAAGGAAAATGGGCAAAGTGGGAAATGGTAGACTACATGTAGTGCCCTAGTTGACTTCTCCCCATATTTCTGTTCAGTCCATGTAACCATGAACAGAAACATACTCTATATTTAGCTCTGTGACTTTTGGATTGTGAAGTGGTTTGTCAAGGTTTTAGTTTAAGAAACTCACATTGAAAGGAAGTTATTAGTAAAGCGTAAATTCATTTAATCCACTTGAGCTCGTGGCAAATCCCATTGCACATTTCACACCACAGAAAAATTGCCAGCGGTAAAATGGATAAATTACATAAAGAAAAAAGAAGCGAGAAAGAAGCATGTGTAAAAGCAGTAAAATTAGCACAAAATAGATACCACACATATAAAACAAAGCAGTTTTACTTAGTTGTAAAAAGAAATATTTTCAGTTTGAGCTTAAAGCACGCTATAGCATTACATGTCTCATATAGAGTACATAGATGTAGTGGCCAGTTTACATCTTAAATAGAATGAATAAGGTATTTCTGTTGCTGTTATAAACGTGTTTTGGCCTCTTATATACACTGATTTTCCTTCTGGATCACCGCCTTGCCATGGTGGAGAAGCTTGCGTGTACCAATGATCCCAAGAGCTATGCGGTCCGGAGCTTGGCTCCTGGTAGGGTCACCCAAGGCGGATCGGTCAAGGAGGAGGTTCCAGACAAAGCGCGATCCAACAAAGACCTCAACTGCGGAACTGGCAGAAGATGTCTCCAGGTCACAACGGCAGTGACGGCAGATGAAGGCTGCAACAGAGGGTAATCCCCAATCGTCTTGTTTCTCCATGCCATTGGACTCTGGCCACCCCCTGCCAAGGACCATGTTGTGGCTGCAGGTGCATCAGCAACTCCACGTAAAAAGCTGTAACATGCAGGCGTCCTCCCACAAAGATCAAGCCATAAACATCCAGGATCAAAGCACTGTGGTGATCATGAAGAGGTGATGGGGGCAGGACAGTGAAGTCTATTTTTGTTGTTGTCTCCAACAACTCCCTCAACAATCCAACGAGGAGGACATGGCAGTACCACCTAGTCTAAGGGAAATCCAGGATGCCATCAGGAAGATGAAAATCAACAAGGCTGCTGGTCCTGATAAAATACCGGCAGAAGTACTGAGGGCAGGTGGACCTACACTCCTCAGACATATGTCTGTGAATGTTCTCATTCATCCAGGTCATGGTTATCCAAAGGAGTTGAATCAAGTGCGACTGGACTTGGTATATATCCGTGAAGACGTTTCGCCTCTCATCCAAGAGGCTTCCTCAGTTCGTGCCTTTCTGACTAGACCAAGCTAGTCTGACTGGCTGGTGATGAGACTCAGAATTTATCCTCTTTGGAGTCGTTATCAGAGCTATAGATGTCCATGGCTCTTTGTGTCCCGATGTTAACCAACGCCCGTCGCTAACAGAGCCATAGATATGAGTAGCTCTTTTGTGTACCAATGTTTGACCGCGCCCGTCATTATCGGAGCTACTGATATGCGTGGCTCTCCTGTGCTCCGATGTCCAACCGCGCAATTTGCATTTGTTTAGCAGCGACGGTCGTTGGGGGTGTTAGTTTCGACTTCATTATTCAGTGGTCATGAGGGTCGTTGGAGCCGTTAGTGACCGACTGTTGTTCTTGGAGGCTAGGCTTCTTGAGTCTCCTGGGTAGAGATGAAAGGACGACATTGTAAGTGGGAGATAGGTGGTGTCTCAGACCTCCTCCTCTGTTGAGGGATGGTTTTTCCAGTTTCACATAGATGGCTTCCTTCACCCCTCTTTCAAACCATCTATCTTCTCTGTCCAAAATGTGTACGTTGCTGTCCTCGAAGGAGTGCGTCTTCTCCTTTAGGTGTAGATAGACTGCTGAGTCTTGTCCTGAGGAGTTTGGCCTTCTGTGTTGGGCCATCCGTTTGTGTAGTGGTTGTTTCGAAACTAACACCAGCCTTAATAAATCCTGTTTATACTTTCAAGGCATAAAATCATGTTAGCGTGGTTCTAGGATGGTAGATGAGAGCATCACGCAGCCGCTTGTTTTTCTTACATGCAGGAGGAAAACATACATTACCATCAAGCCCCTTGAAATTAACATCATATGGGCGAATCAAAGATGTTGGGACCCATGTGACATAGGTGAACACGTGAGGTCCAGCATGTTGGACCAATATAATATGAGGCAAGTAGAAAGGCAACATGCCAGAATTAGCAAGTCTGGGTAGACTTGAACGAAGCTGGGACGAGCTGTTCTACTCCACTACTGTTACCTGTCTAACCCACAATGCCCCCTGGTATCCAGTATTAGTCAGTAGAGAGAAACATTTTACTGGTTCTACCTTTAAATATTAAGAACCTATCGATAATCATGTTGGTTTACTTATCTGATCTCAACATTAGCAGCTATGGGAGGGAACATCACAAACATTACACTTTTCTTGATTTTTCAGGAGGGGACAAAAGCTTCTTTTTTTTTTCTTACAAGATGACGATATATGGTGTGGCACTGTTGCGTCACCCCGCGAACCTTAACCATGTTTCCATTTATAATCTGGTGTACTCTCAACATTTCCATCCACTCAGCACAATACTCGCTTAAGGAAAATAATTGGTTTATGCCACAGGCATAGGCGCAAGTCCATGAATACTGGGAGGGCATCCAGTGCTTTACCTGTGCCCCCGTGCATAGGGTTAGTGGTTGTGTCAGGAAGGGCACCCGACGCGACATTTTTCCAAATTATTATGCGGATTGACAAAACCATACCGGATCAGTCGACGTGCCATACGGGATCAGTCAAGGCCCAGGTTAACAACAGCTGCCATTGGTGCTGTGCCCTCACGGGTCACCGATGGAAACTATAAAATCTGCTGTGGCGACCCCTGAGAAACAGGGAACAAGCCGAAAGAAGAAGATTGTTTTGTTTCACAGGATTTCTTTGATATTTAGTCTTGGCTTTCTTTCATTAATCAAACAGTTTTGTGTGGTCGGAGACAGTTCAGTAGTTTTGTTCACAGCTTTTGGAGGCAAATAAATACTCCATCTACTCTGAAGTTGAAACCAGACTGACCTTCCTGTCTCCATTAACTGATCTGATACGGACATTGGTCTTAATGGTTTTATAATGAAGACACTGCTGAATATGGTCTAAAGGCCAGCGGTTGTGGTTATAAAAAATGCTTTGTAGATTAAGACTCACAATGCAAAAATGTTTTAAAGTAACAGAAACGTCTTTCCATCTTGTTTTAAGAATCATTTACTCGGGGGTGTCCGGGTGGCATGGCGGTCTAATGCGTTGCTTACCAACACGGAGATCACTGGTTCGAATCCCCGTGTCACCTCCGACTTGGTCAGGCATCCCTACAGACACAATTGGCCGTGTCTATGGGGGGGGAAGCCGGATGTGGGTATATGTCCTGGTCGCTGCGCTAGTGCCTCCTCAGGGGTCGGGGTACCTGCTCAGGGGGGGAGGGGGAACTGGGGGGAATAGTGTGATCCTCCCACAGGCTATGTCCCCCGAGTGAAACTCCTCACTGTCAGGTGAAAAGAAGCGGCTGGTGACTCCACATGTATCGGGGGAGACATGTGGTAGTCTGCAGCCCTCCCCGGATCGGCAGACGGGGTGGAGCAGCGACCGGGGACGGATCGGAAGAGTGGGTTAATTGGCCGGATACAACTGGGGAGAAAAAAAATTTGGAAAAAAAGAATCATTTACTCATTAAGTAGTTCAAGTTTTATTGTCTTTCAGGTAAAGAAGTGATTTTATCTTCTATTTCAAGAAATCTTACACATTGTTGAAATGGCCTACTGCACAAGTAGAAAGTTTACTTATTTTAGAATTTTTCTTACTTATATTCTTAGTAAAATATGCTACATTTTGGTTGTGTTTGTGACATGCCATTTTTGCGGTGCAGGGATCCTGACATGCTCATCCTGCCGACACTAAACCTGCTTACTCATAACCGTCACTCACCTTCATCGTCACTGTGTGTGTGTGTGTTTTAAGATGAAACCACGTTGAAGGCAATGAATTCTCATTCGTAATCCCCGGTCTCGCTTCTCTCTGCAACTTGATGCAAAATCAGTGCAAAACTCAACAAAGATTGCAAAAAAAAAAAAAAAAGATAGATTACCTTTCTGATGTAGCAACCCCCTCTATGTGATTCACTGTGGTTTACAAATTAGGTACCACACAAAATTATATCAGAAACTTCCATCTGTACTTCTAACTTCTTGAAAATTTAGAAGTAAAATTTAGGACTTATACCGGGCCATAGTGGTGAAGGGAGGGCCGATCCAGAAGGCAAAACTCTCAGTTTACCAGTCAGTCTTCATTCCAACCCTCACCTCTGGTCATGAGCTTTGGGTAGTGACCGAAAGGGTGAGATCGCGGATACAAGCGGCTGAAATGAGTTTCCTCCGTAGGGTGTCTGGGCTCAGCCTTAGAGATAGGGTGAGGAGCTTGGACATCCGGAGGGGGGTCGGAGTAGAGCCGCTGCTCCTTCACGTCGAAAGGAGCCAATTGAGGTGGTTCGGGCATCTGATTAGGATGCCTCCAGGGCACATGAAATTTTCCGGGCACGTCCAACTGGAAGGAGACCCCGGGGTAGACCCATAACTCACTGGAAGGGACTACATGTCCAGTCTGGCCTGGGAACGCCTTGGGATCCCCCAGGAGGAGCTGGAGGACGTTGCTGGGTAGAGGGACGTCTGGAGCACCCTACTTAGCTTGCTGCCACCGCGACCCGACCCCGGATAAGTGGCAGATGATCACGATGATGATGATGATGAGGACTTGCACAGTTTGTGTGTGTGTGTGTGTGCTGTGTGTGTGTGTATTTTGCTAAAGTTTGTTTTAATGCCTGTTAGCGGTTCGCTACCTGTTTACTGTAATCACAGATTGTAAACTGTGAAAACTCTGCAACCTGTCTCACAGGTTCCTGTAGAGGACCGCAGCCATATTTGGAAAGAGGAAGTGATGATGATGCACGGGGAAAGCCAGAGCTTCCTGGAGAAGTGAGGCCCCGAATTTACCATTGTAGCTTTCTGTGAGCTCACCGCCACAGTGTGTGTGTGTGTGTGTGTGTGTGTGTGTGTGTGTGTGTGTGTGTGTGTGTGTGTGTGTGTGTGTGTGTGTGTGTGTGTGTGTGTGTGTGTGTGTGTGTGAGAAACGTGCATCGCAGAGAGAGGGAAAGAAAGAGTATTTGTTTTTCCACCTTCGTTAGGTTTATAAAAAGATGCCGTGTCCAGCCACCTATTTCACAAGTATAATAGAAATGTGTCATTGAAGTCATCAGGGGCTTTCCATCACACCATGATACTCTTCTCTTTCACTTTAAGAATCTCACAACAGTGAATATGTGCTGAACTTGCCACTGGCCACAAGTATGTTAGAACAGTAAATCTGCTCCAGCGGGTCTAGGAGAGCCCTGGTTCACCAGTATAAGAGGATTTGACATTTTTACCTAAAGGGAATACTATATTTTCAGAAGAATCAGCAATCAGAAACACATTTTTGGTCGACATATCGTTTCCCCCAGCCCACAGCAGTGCAGCACAAAGACAGAAACACACATCCAAAAGCTACGAGAACTTCAAGAACACACATACTAACTAACACATAGATCTAAACTAACACGTACATCTAAACTAAACAAAAAAAAATGTTTTTAAAAAATCACTGTCCAAGGGAACGAACGCCAGCCAGGATGACTGTCAGAACTGCCGGTCTGCATAGGATAGCAGTTGGCTTAGCCTGCCCCGCTTCCGCGTCCTGTCAGACCGCCTTCGGTGCTTCCTCCTTGGGCACAGCTCCAGACAGGGGCCATGGCCCCTGGGCCCACCAAACGCAGCAGACCAGGCTCCCCCAGCCGATCCAGCGCCAGCTCTCCCAGCCAGACACCCTCGACACACCTCCCCGCACTCCACATGACGACACCAAAAACACAAGTCAACTCTAGGCTAGGCCGCCACAAGACCGCCCTCAGTGTTATCAGAACTGGCGGTCTGCATGGGCTAGCAGTTAGCTTAGCCTGCCCCACTTCAGCGTCCTGTCAGACCCCGCCTTCGATGCGTCCTCCTTGGGCACAGCTCCAGGCAGGGCCGTGGTCCTTGGGCCTACAGGACGCAGCCGACCGGGCTGCCTGAGCCGATCCAATGCCAGCTCTCCCAGCCAGACACCCTCGACACACCTGCCCGCACTCCACATGACGACACCAAAAGCACCACAGACAACACCAGGCGAGGCCACCGCCAGACCACCCTCGGTGTTATCGGAACTGCCGGTCTGCATGGGCTAGCAGTTAGCTTAGCCTGCCCCGCTTCCGCGTCCTGTCAGACCGCACTCGGTGTTACCTCTTCGAGCACAGCTCCATGTAGGGCCGTGGTCCCTGGGCCCACACAACACAGCAGACCAAGCTCTCCCAGCCAATCCGGCGTCAGCTCTCCCAGCCATCAAACAAGGACAAAACTTAAACGCAGACACGGACAAAAACACTGCATGGTGGGTGGGTGGGTAGTGAGCGAGGCCGTTTCAAATGCCATGTTCCCACCATTCTTATGACTAAAGTAATAAAACTGACAATTTCAGAGGCTTTTCCAAAAAGAAACACTGTCTGGCTGCTAAAACAATAATATCACAATTTACCGGAACAAACATGGGAAGTTGTTTAATTCAGCATTGGTTTTCAACTTGACTCTATAAATGTCTTTGATTCAAAATTCGATATTCTCAATTTTAACATATGCTCTCACACAGTCATTACATATAATTATGCTTGCAGACTACTCATTCAATCATAAACCGGTAAGGAGGATATTATGACTTCAGAGGCAGTCATGTAAATACCTTTGACTGATTATCTTTATCTGGGTGAGGTGGAAATCAGACTAAGCATAACACAATCACACGGCACCAAGATTGTGGATCAATGCTACATTGATTGGTCCATGTGAACACCTTGGTAAAGTTTCTCCTGGCTTTTTGAAGCTGCACATTAAAGGTCACCAAACAAAGAGAACCAGATGTTGTTTGTGCAGTACAAATGCCGTAAACCTTAGCGTTGATTTTATAGAAACCATGTATACCTGGATACATGAGAACTTATCTCGAACCATGTACACACTGAGGTGAGCCCAACATAGATGTAACACACTGAGGTGAGCCCAACATAGATGTAACACACTGAGGTGAGCCCAACATAGATGTAACACACTGAGATGAGCCCAACATGGATATACACACTGAGGTGAGCCCAACATAGATGTAACACACTGACGTAAGCCCAACATAGATGTAACACACTGAGATGAGCCCAACATAGATGTAACACACTGAGATGAGCCCAACATAGATGTAACACACTGACGTAAGCCCAACATAGATGTAACACACTGACGTAAGCCCAACATAGATGTACACACTGAGGTGAGCCCAACATAGATGTACACACTGAGGTGAGCCCAACATAGATGTACACACTGAGGTGAGCCCAACATAGATGTAACACACTGAGGTGAGCCCAACATAGATGTACACACTGAGGTGAGCCCAACATAGATGTAACACACTGACGTAAGCCCAACATAGATGTAACACACTGAGGTGAGCCCAACATAGATGTAACACACTGAGGTGAGCCCATCATAGATGTAACACACTGAGGTGAGCCCAACATAGATGTAACACACTGAGGTGAGCCCAACATAGATGTAACACACTGAGGTGAGCCCATCATAGATGTAACACACTGAGGTGAGCCCAACATAGATGTACACACTGAGGTGAGCCCAACATAAATGTACACACTGAGGTGAGCCCAACATAATTGTAACACACTGAGGTGAGCCCAACATAGATGTAACACACTGAGATGAGCCCAACATAGATGTAACACACTGAGGTGAGCCCAACATAGACGTAACACACTGAGGTGAGCCCATCATAGATGTAACACACTGAGGTGAGCCCAACATAGATGTAACACACGGAGGTGAGCCCAACATAGATGTAACACACTGAGGTGAGCCCATCATAGATGTAACACACTGAGGTGAGCCCAACATAGATGTACACACTGAGGTGAGCCCAACATAGATGTAACACACTGAGGTGAGCCCAACATAGATGTAACACACTGAGGTGAGCCCAACATAGATGTAACACACTGAGGTGAGCCCAACATAGATGTAACACACTGAGGTGAGCCCATCATAGATGTAACACACTGAGGTGAGCCCAACATAATTGTAACACACTGAGGTGAGCCCAACATAGATGTACACACTGAGGTGAGCCCAACATAGATGTAACACACTGAGGTGAGCCCAACATAGATGTACACACTGAGGTGAGCCCAACATAGATGTAACACACTTTAATCACAATAAATTGATTATTCCCAGTAATGGTGACCATGTTCTTCATGCACAGTTAACATGAAGAAGCTGGCAGTTTGTTTGTGTGTGTGTGTGTGTGTGTGTGTGTGTGTGTGTGTGTGCTTGCATGTGTGCATGTATCCGTGTGTGTGTGTTTGTGCGTGTGTGTACTTGTGTGTGCATTTGTGTGTGAGTGTGTATGCGTGAGTGTATGTGTGCGTATGTGTGTGTGTGTCTGTGTGCATGTCTCCGTTTGTATGTGAGTGTGTGTGTGTGTGTGTGTGTGCGTATGTGTGTGTGTGTCTGTGTGCATGTCTCCGTTTGTATGTGAGTGTGTGTGTGTGTGTGCATGTCTCCGTTTGTATGTGATTGTGTGTGTGTGTGTGTGCATGTGAGTGTGTGTATGCGTGCGTTTGTGTTTGTGTATGTGTGCATATGTGTGTGTTTGCGTATGTGTCTGTGCGTGTGTGCGCGCGTGTGTGTGGTGTGTGCATGCGTGAGTGTGTGTGTGTGTGTGTGTGTGTGTCTACCGGGAGGAAACACATCTGAATGAGCCTGGTATGCGACCAGCCACTCCTTTTTTTTTGTGCTTCCCTTCCTGCCAAACAGCAGCTCTCCCTCAGATTAACATCTCTGCTCACCAACATCGCCAGAGTGCATCATGGGTAAAAGGTCAGGGGGTTCACAGCTGAGCTACCCACTTAAAGAATGTCTCACATCTGTGACTGTAATCAGGGATAATGCACATTTACTGAATAAGTTAAGTTTGGGGTATTTATCTGACGCTCATTGCCAGAGCGACTTCAGATGACTGTAACAGAAGAATAAACTGTCTGTCTATTTTAAATTCTATCTAACTTCCCCAAAACAAGACGTTTAAGTTGGTCAGCCAGCTAGCCCACTGCTGCCGGAGATGCTGGAGGATGTTGTGATAGATACGAAACTGGAATTTTCAGATGTAAAATTCTTGGGAGAAAACTCCACAAACTACGAGGGCCACCCTGCCATCTTAGTTAGTTCCTATTACAAGCACCCAATTGGTTAGAGATAAAAACCACGGTGTGCTAAAAATACTCCTGTCACGCTTTACTGCAAAAAACGAGCTTAACAAGGTGTTCTATCTTGTTTTAAGTCTCATGATGGTTATTTCATGATGTTGCCAGTTACGTTTTTCTTACCCTACTGGTTTGTTTCAAGGAAATACCCTCGTTTCACGATAATAAGTCTCGTTATGAGGACTTTTCACCAAACAGTAAAATCTTAAAAAAGAAGAAATGTGATTTGAGATCATATTTCTTTTTTTAGAATAAACGTCTTGAAACAAGTAGTATTATCATGAAACAAGTCTCTTCAGTGTTTTCCCCAGTGTCATTCCAACGTTGGGGAGATGGGGGAGCTAAGACGGGGTGAGGTGATGGATGAAGGAGGGGATGTATTGTACACACCTTGGTTTTCATCAGCATATCAGTAGTAGTAGTAGTAGTAGTAGTAGTAGCAGTAGTAGTAGTAGTAGTAGTAGCATCAGTAGTAGTGGTAGCAGTAGTAAAACTTGATCATTTGTGAGATGGTATTGCGGTTTGGCATCCTAATTTCTGCCATGGGATCAGTAAATTATTTGTCATCATCATCATCATCACCATGTCTCGGGTACCTAACATGCAACTTTAACTTTTCCTGTAAGGAGGGCGATGCCTTTGCCTGGTGGCAGCCTTGACAGTTTACCAGTATAACTGGTTGTTGGTGATATAACAACTATTGAAGACAAGGAGAGAGGCACTATTGAGCTACGTATACTCTGCTTAATGCTCTATTGTCACTATTGAAGGACAGAGAGACACACACACAAACATGGATTAAAAGGTTGAAAGACAAAAGCTATTGAACTATAAAGACTATTGAAAACCGCTGACATGTTATTGAAGGCCAGAGACACACAAACACTATTGAGACTTTACTGAACACTCTGTTGACACGAGTGGCAGACTGTAACTCTTGAAACCTTAGCCCTCTGAACCCCCTTCAGGCCTATGACAATTCCTGCTCTGTAACAAAAATTAAGACACTAGCCCAGCCTAGACAAAGCAACAAGCAAACAACATGGAGAGCGTGAGAGTTATCACCAAAACAAAAACCAGTGTGACGACCACGGATGAATAGACTCGCCAGCCAGTTGGTTGACGGGTCGGACCCTTTAGTCGACTGGTTAACGTAGTCCCCCGTGGGTTCGCGTCTGGGCTACGGTTCCTGGCTGCCCCCCAAATTCACTACATTGGTGTCAGAAGTGGGACAGGTCAGACCCTTTAGACGACTAGTTAACGTAGTCGCCTTTGGTGCGGGAGACCCGGGTTCACGTCCCGGCTGCCCCCCCGAATTCGCTACAGCAGTTATCCAAAGGAGTTGAATCAAGTGCAACTGGACTTGGTACCAAGTCCAGTTGCACTTGATTCAACTCCTTTGGATAACCATGACCTGGATGAATGAGAACATTCACAGACATGCTACAACAGTTAATTCCTAAACAAAATGCAATTCTTTCTCACAAATAATCATCGCACAAGCTGTGTGCGCATTTCTGCGGAATATGGTGACAGCAGGCCGGGATGCAAAACACATGACAGCCAACCCCCTTTTACCACACAAAACCAACATTTCATGTAAGCCTACACGTCATGACAGCGCACACACAGCCAAGCGGCCATTAGCAACACGCATCGGAACCATGGACAGTGAACAGTGATCATGGCATTCTGCGAAACCACCACCACAAACAATAAATTATATAATTAAATTGGCACGGCAACCTATTAAATATGATATGTTACGGTAAATATACATAATGACCGCTGAGTTGGAAAAAAATAATCTTTACAACAATAATGACCGTTTTCCCAAATAAACCTTAGCATATGTATACAGGAGTGCTGCACAATAAAAACAGTTGGCACGGCAGCCTATAGATCTTTAATAACTTAACTAAATAAACTCTGGCGTAGGTCTTCATTTGTCGATTGCCTCCAACTTTTCATGAAAACTTAATCTTGAAAACGGCGTGGATAATAAATTCACAGCGACGTCCTCTTCGCTAGCAGTAACTTCACTCATGGCTACCGTCGCGAACCAACAGGCTAACTAGCTGGCTAGTTCATCGTTGGTTTTTTTTTCTCTAGCTTGTGATTTGGAACTTCTCATGAAGTTAACAAAGCCCATTTAGAGGGAAGATATGATTGGTCAATGTGAGGAAGCCTTGCCTGAGTGGCTAAAATGTAGGAGGCAGACTCAAAACCGTCTCTATAAAAATGATTTACTTACAGGGTGTTAGCCACATATAAAATTAAAGAATGAACAAGAAAACAAATGAACAAATTAATAGTTAACACGTCTTAACTGAAAAACTCAACTCCCAATAATTGAGTTTGAACTGACAAATAAACAGAACTCAACTCATAACAATTGAGCTTTAAATTAACATCATGTGCACACATCTACACCCTGATGTCCTACAGCCCTCTAACAACTCCAAAGCTACTGCTTTTATACTCCCTTCGAGTTGATCAGCAGCACCTGAGTTTAGGCTGCACCACTGTGGCAGGGAAAGCCAACACCCGGAAGTGATTCAAGATTGATGATGATGGGACAAATGGTGTGTTCTCACACACTTTCTCACAGTCAATTTTACTGTCATTTGAAATTACGCTCTCATTGGATTACTGTTGCTCGGGCCGCTGTAAAATTATAGCTTGAACACCAATCACAAGAGCTGAAGCATAGCCTTTTCTTCCTAGCAACTGCACAGAGCAAAATTCTGATAGGGAGACAAAGCAGCTTCTTTTATTTAACCCTTCACATTCCATCACACACTGAATAGGCAGGTTTGAAGGGGTTTGACACACAAATATGTCACATACAAAATAACACCCATTTACCATCTTTTGTGGCTTCGAAAAAGGCCTATTAATATATTGTAGCGAATTCGGGGGGCAACCACAGGAACTGCCGTGGCCGGGACGCGAACCCGAATCGCCCGCACCGCAGGAGACACCGCTAACCTTTCGACTAAAGGGTCAGACCCGCCAGCCAGCGGCCAGCGTGTCTTCTTATCCATGCACGTTACACTACGTTTGTTTTGCATTGTGTACCAAAGCAACTGTTGGCCCCACTGGTTGAAATCTTTACAACAAAGTGAAGTAGTCAGTGGATGATGAATGTCTAGTGATGTAAAGCAGAATAGGTGCGTGCTATTTAATCTTTTCAACAAAATTATGCTATTAATAAGGCAGCAACGTGTAGTTTCTCTTCACTAACTTCCCCTTTACTGCTAGTGAAACCATGACCATCATGTGCGGTGGTGTGCATTGTGGTTACCCTGGACCCATAACTGGAGAACTGTTTTCACCAATCTGAAGAAAATTACAATTTACTTTCTTGCTCTTTGCTTAACCCCAAAAATATTTGCTACAGTAAACGCCAGTTATGTGATTGCTTAGACTGTAGATCGCTCCTAAAAACCTACAATGTTTTTCAAATTAGGGTCTCGGACCTTAAAATAGTTTGAGGTAGTGCTTGTTTTGGACCCTTGCACGAGTCCTGCAATCTAGCAACAATTGCTGAAATCAGATAAATTTTACTCTAAATGATCAAAAATAATTTTTATGAGTGCAGACATATATACACTCCTTTCCTTTTGACTTCTGGCATCCCCCTAACATGAATTGTAGGAATGCGTCCAAACAACTTTTGTTACCTTCCCTTCATTCTGAATCCTTCATCGGTCCTTCAACTCACTCAATGAAAGGCACAATAATTGAGAAAAGCGATCTTCCTGCCGTACAAAAGAGAGGAACGTGACACAGTGCTGAGTCGGCAGTCCGAACACCACAGTGTTGTTTTAGTATTGTCTCTATGCTGTGTCTGCCTGTGCTCTTGTGTCGAGGATATCCTCCCATACTCCATAACGAGGCGTTGGTGAACTTTGACCTCTCTCAGGCTTAGAGACTTCTGTGTTTCTGCATAGCAGTCAAGTCAACTGTGTGTGTGTGTGTGTGTGAGTTTGTATATTTTCGTGCGTGGATGAGTGTTTGCATGATAGGGACAATTATTTAGAAATGGTTTTCGCTGTGCAACATACATGAACTGAAAAACAAGAGTGTTGACACACTTTTAAAGATTTTGTAGTATGAGGCAGCTCTGACTTCTAATTACTCATTCACAAACTGACAATTAGTCACACATTTAGCTGTACCATCTGTGTAGATTCGGTCGGGTGTTGGGGTGACATGGTGTAACCCTTCCAAAAATGTGTATGCGAGTGCATCTATAAATATATGTTTTTGTAAGACATTGAATATTTTCCCCCCTTTTTCTCCCCAATTGTACTTGGCAAATTACCCCACTGTTCTGAGCCATCCCGATCACTGCTGCACCCCCTCATGTGGAGTCACCAGCCACTTCTTTTCACCTGACAGTGAGGAGTTTCTCCTGGGGGACGTAGCACGTGGGAGAATCACGCTATTCCCCCCAGTCCCCCCCCGAACAAGCACCCCAACCGACCAGAGGAGGCGCTAGTGCAGCGATCAGGACACATACCCACATCCAGCTTCCCACCGGCAGACACGGCCAATTGTGTCTGTAGGGATGCCCGACCAAGCCGGCGGTAACACGGGGATTCAAACCAGCGATCCCCGTGTTGGTAGGAAACAGAATAGACCACTACGCTGCCCGGCCGCTGCTTCTCAGCCTTTTGGCTAAGATCAAGTGTAGATTTTGTGTTTTCTAAATTAATATAATCCTCACTTGTAAGAAAATTGGTAGAATGTATGTTTTTCTACGTCCCTACCAATATTCTGTCTTAGCCTCTCCCTGGTATTCTATCACTTGGTATTGTCCATGTAGTTTCATTCGAGGTAGGCTTTCACAGAAACACCCCCACAGAGATGTAAGTAAGACATTCTCTGTCACCTTTAACCTGCTCAAACAAATCAATCTATAAAAGTTTTTAAGTGTTTCTCAAGTGTCAGTTTGTTTATCTGGGTTGTTGGCTAGCTAAAAACATGTTTCAGACAGCTCACTTTAGCTTTGTTGAACAGGTGGCAGAAAAGCACCAGTTTTACAATGTCACTGTTAGGGGTCCAACCTTGGGGGTCATCCTCTGTGTGGAGTTTGCATGTTCTCCCCTTGTTTGCGGTGAGTTTTCTCCGGGTGCTCCTGTTTCCCCCACCATCAATGGAAACATGCATGTTAGGGTTTATACTCCTGTCTGTGTCCCTGACCATGGCAACTGGAAAAGAACTGGAGTCAGTTCCTGGGCGCAGCATAAAGGTGGCAGCCCACTGCTCCTAGCTACACAGAACACAGCTAGGATGAGTTCATTTGCAGTAACTGAATTTCCCTAAGGGGATTAATAAAGGAAACTTAATTAATGATTTTTAATTTAATATTCCAAACTTAACTCAATGATCCGGTATCATTCTATTAACAACAAAGTCACACAACAGTTGTGCTTCACATCTATTACATTCTGTGTCCGTGTTCCATTAGGTGCTTTAAAAATTACAATATTTCAACTAGAGAACACTGAAAGGGGATTATCTGAAATTTTGCCCTCAAATACATGCCATGTGTGCTCATGCACAGACCTGGTGGACAGAGGTTTTGCATTCTGAATTATTTCTGATGATATCTATATGATATTTTTCGATATGATGTTTTTGATATAGCCCCAATAATGAGATTCCCTATTCAGATTAAGCATAAATGTATGGCTGTAGTCGGGGTATGTGATGTATACTATGGGCCAGCATTCTCTAAAAACCCAGCAGGGACCCTTTTAAAATGGCAAATCTGCCCTGTAGGCCTTTAGCTTGCCAGGTAACAGCAACCTCTTCCAGTAGCTCCGGATGGGGAGAAGCCCATCTTCTTAGCTTCACACAGCTTATTTTTCATCATAACAAGATCTGGAGACCTCTGCTTGGTCGATGAACCATTTGATTTTGCGTTTAATCTGCAGCAGCAGCCTGTTCGCCCATTTCCTGCATATCAATGTCGAGGCTAAGAGGTGATGGTGTCTTTTGGTCTTCCCCGTAAACCACCAGTATTGAGGGCTTTGTAGACTGGCTCAGTGGTACCAGAGAGCTGTTACTGTCATATATCTTCATCAGATGTAAGAATTTTTTGGGCTGTGTTCTGAGGAAACCTCTTTACCAAAATTTGAGACAGTGAAACAAGACCAACAAGGTGGGTACCACAGCAAGGCTCCACTGCAGGATATTGGACAAGTTTATTGCCTTTGGTTGTTGTTGGCAGTGATGAAATGAGGTTAGCTCACACCAGGGTTATTTGTAGGGTTGCCAACTTCCCCAGATGAAAGTGCAGAAATGGAGGGGAGGGGGCATTGTCGGTTGTGCTTCTCATATAAATTCTCATATATTTATTGATGATATTGTTGTGGAAGCACATTTACTTTCTTCAGTGTTTTAGGCCTAGGACTATAAATTGAGAAAGTGAGCGCCCTCTAAGGTGCCCTTCCAGTGGACATAGCGTGATAAAGTACACTCTAGGGTACTCTTCCAGTGGACAAAATGTGATAAAGTGCCCTCTAAGGTGCCTTTCCAGTGGACAAAATGTGATAAAGTGCTCTCTAGGGTACTCTTCCAGTGGACAAAATGTGATAAAGTGCTCTCTAAGGTGCCTTTCCAGTGAACAAAATGTGATAAAGTGCTCTCTAGGGTACTCTTCCAGGGGACAAAATGTGATAAAGTGCTCTCTAGGGTACTCTTCCAGTGGACAAAATGTGATAAAGTGCTCTCTAAGGTGCCTTTCCAGGGGACAAAATGTGATAAAGTGCTCTCTAGGGTACTCTTCCAGTGGACAAAATGTGATAAAGTGCCCTCTAAGGTGCCTTTCCAGTGGACAAAATGTGATCCATTTTATTGATTTGTGCCCTTTCCAGTGGGCCATAAATGCATCACAACTTTCTGCGCACTGGTTCCCCACCACAAACAGATGGTGCCCTTCTTCTCCTTTTCACCCCTGACTCAAACGGCCTGAGTCTGCCGCTGAATGGGTAAGAGAGAGAGAGAGAGAAAAAAGTCTTAACATTACATCACAGACAAGCTTGGGAATCAGAGGATGGTTTCCTTCCATCTCTTACAATTTGTCCACAATGGTACAGTTTTAACATATAACCCGCATCCCACCTGCGGTGAATTAGTTCTCTAAGATACAGAACAAAATGAGTC